>NC_083338.1:69959920-70224920 GCF_019175385.1 Lycium barbarum | reverse complement strand
GTGATACGCCGCCAGCGTAGGGTTCTGATTCAGCTGTTTTGAAGAGCTCCTTTGATCCGGAGCATACACTTTTGGTATATATCTTCTGTTTTCCGTATGTTCTGCATGTATGGAAATTCTGGGTACGGCGGGGCCCTGTCCCGTCATATGATTCTGTATGTCTGTAGAGGCCTGTAGCTAGATGTGTGGGTTACGGGTTTCGTCTGTATGTTAGCCTTATCGGCTTATCTGTAAATGTCTGCATGTTCAGGTATATATATATGTTTGCGCGCGTGCCGTATCTGTATCGGCCTACTTCTGTAATATCCGTTTGAAAAAAAAAATGTACGATACGAAATTCGGTCAGGTAGGTATGTACGGGTACCCAGCTAGGGTACCAGTCGCGGCCCACGGGGTTGGGTCGTGACAGAAGTGGTATCAGAGCAGTTAGTCCTCGGAATGTCTACAGGCCGTGTCTAGTAGAGTCTTGTTTATCGATGTGTTGTGCACCACATCTATAAACCGGAAGCTACAGGGCATCTAGGATGTTACCCTTCTTTGGATTCTTAGATCGTGCGATAAAGTTGTATGATTAGGATGATCCTCTCCTAACGATCTGTTATGTTTTCAGCGATGCCTCCGAAGAAGGCAACAGCTGCCCAGAAGGGCAAGGCGGGGATTGAGGCAGGGGAGACCAGCCGGGCCCAGAGAGTTACCAGGGCCAGTGTGCAGCCTGCACTTGAGGATGTGCCCCCATCATCTGGATCTGTTACACCCCCCTTGCTGGAGGATATCGGAGCAGCAGAAGCTGCTGATCAGGAGACGGCTCCACCGCGAGTTCCCGAGGTTCCAGTGCCCGAGCCTCCAGCTCCACAGGCAGGGGCGGAGGGCAGGGCCATGCGAGATGCGGTTCAGCTATTGACCACACTGATGGCGGAGCAGGTTCGCAGGCATAGATTTGGAGGTGGTCGTGCGGACAGATATGAAAGCTCCAGGGCTCGTGAGTTCTTGACATGTAATCCTCCAGAATTCTCCGGGACAAAACCTGAGGAGGACCCCCAGGAGTTTATTAGAAAGATGGAGAGCACGATACGGTTGATTAAGGCTTCGCCGACTGAGTCCGTTGAGTTGGCTTCGTATCGGTTATACGAGGTAGCGGCGAACTGGTGTGAGTCTTGGCAGCTCTCCAGGGGCGACGGAGCTCCCCCAGCAGTATGGGCCGAGTTTACTAAGGACTTCCTTGAGCATTTTCTACCTCCAGAGCTACGGAGAGCCAGGGTTGATCGATTCTTGCATCTGAAACAGGACGGTAGGAGTGTTCGAGAGTATAGCCTGGAGTTCGACTCATTGGCTTGGTATGCACCCGCTATAGTAGCAGAGATGGCCGACAGGGTGCACCGGTATGTGATGGGGCTAGACCCCTATTTGATTGATGGCTGCCTGGCGATGGCTTCCCAGCCAGGGATGCATGTTGCCCGGGTACAGGCATATGCCCAGGGCATGGAGGACCGGCGTAGGGAGCGTCGGCCTGATAGGGGTCCCGACAGGAGCCGGCCTAAGAGAGCCAGATCGGCCGGGTATTCAGGGGGATTCCAGGGTGAGTTTTCTCAGTGGCAGGGTAGCAGGTATCCGTCCCAGCCAGCATACAGTACGCCCCCACAGTTTTCGGGACAGAACTCCATGGCTTCGAGTTCGCGAGTAGATGGGAGTTTCAGTCAGATGGGGCCATCCATACCTCGGTGTCCTCATTGCAGGAGGCGCCACCCCGGTGAGTGTTATCGTGCCACTGGTGCCTGCTATTCTTGTGGCCAACAAGGCCATACGATGAGAAAGTGTCCATATAGGGGTGGTCCAGGTGGTTCAGCCCAGCTCACCGGGTCAGTTGCTAGCTCATCCCCTCCTTTGGCAGCCATACGCCCCACGGGGCGAGGGGTACCAGCACCAGCACCAGCACCAGCGAGTCGTGGCAGAGGTCGCGGTGCAGCTTCAGGTTATAGCGGTCCTTCGAACCGCGTATTTGCTTTGACCGGCCGGCAGGACCCAGGAGCGTCTTCCAGTGCACACCCAGGTATGCTACTGATCTCTTTTGAGGGATATGAGTATGAACAAGTCTGTATTTTGTTACGTCATGTGATTTCCTTCTTCCGGGTACTAGTAAGGGTAAGGTGATGTCTAACTCGATAGACACCGAGGATTCGGAAGGGCGAAATGATAACTGTACGGTTTAGCTCGGGGTGGGACCCACTACGAGAATTTTCCGAAAATGTACCAAGATCTCGATTTGCCCTAAATTACGTGACAAAGGTCGTGCGGGGCGGTCGACGAAATTATACTAGCCGTAACGCATCAAAATGCATGAAACTTTCGACGTTAAGCGTGCTAAGGCTAGAGTAATTCTGGGATGGGTGACCCCCCTGGGAAGGAAAAAAAAAACCTGTGGTAATATTGTCGGGATTAATAATGAAATATCGATAAGGGAAATTTTCATAAACCACTGGAGCCTTAATAAGAGTGGTCCGATTCTGATCAAAAATCTGTTTGTTATACTTCTGCACTTCTGATTCTGAATACGTTTCTGTCTGACATACCTCTGTACGATTGACTCTGATTACAAATCTGTCTGACACGCCTCTGTATGTCTGAATCTGGATACGAATCTGTCTGGTACATCTCTGTACGTCTAACTCTGATCATGGATCTGTCTGATATGCTTTTGTGCGTCTGGCTCTAGTTATGAACCTGTTTGATGTAACGTGAAATTATGATAACGTTGTAAGGAACCGAGAAGTGTGACAAGTGGTGAAAGATGTTGATGGCAATCGTAACGTTGAAAGGAATTTTGAAGGAAAGAAAGGAACCTCCCCGAAGTGTCACGAGACCCCTAAGGTCAATTGAACATTCGAGGACGAATGTTCTAAAGGGGGGGAGAATGTTATATCCTGCATTTTCGAACGTCGAATTATTTGTAAGCTGAGGTGGGGCCCACACGTCAAGATTTTTTTTTGGGACATGTCACAAATTATATGAATCACATATGTGAAGTTAAACACAACTCAAGAAGGACCCTTGGGCCAAATCAAAGTGGAAGCCCTCCAAAAGGACAATTTAAGGAAGCATTTTCGGATGATCTGACTTCCGGGGGCAAAAACGGTGTTATAAGTTTGGAATTTGGGAAAACGCCAGAAATAAAAGTTGTAGATAATTGAATTATCTGTCCATCCATAGGTCGTGGGCCCTCATACGATATCGGGATCAAAGGTTATGACCGGTTTACTGAACAAACATCAAGTCAGAAATTTTAACTCTACGCGATCGCGCCAGAAGGCAGCGCGATCGCGAAGAGCAGTTTTCCAGCTGCTTCTGGCAGCTTCCAAATCAATCATAAAGAGGGGGAGACCCCCTAATTTTCAGCCAAAACCCACGAAAAACACCCCAAAAATCCTAGAAAATTTTCCAACTTTCCACCACCAAATTTTAGCCCAAACAAGGTATAATTTCCCAATTTCAGTCCGGATAGCGTATAGTTTTCACTGCAGAATCGTATGGCAGTGCGTTGTGGCATAAAAATAAGGTGAAAAAGGGAAGATACAACAATATTAAAAGGATAAAGGTATGAATCTCTTACTATTTGTGCTAATACTAGTTTATTTACGAAGAATACGCGATTAAATAACTGTATACTGAGTTAATTAGTTATGAAAGTTGGAAAACAGCGTGTGGGCTGTTTTATGAGACATTTTGGAGTTGAAAACATTATAATTGATGTTGGTATTGTTGTTGTTGTTGTTGGCTGCTGAATTAAAAATTCGGGCTAGGCATATAAACAGGGGAGATGCTGCCCAAATTTCTGTAGACAAATAGTGAATTAAAGAATGCTAAAAGTCTTACTATTGACAATTGGTAAATGTGACCATTTGTAGATTTTGAGCGAAACGGGAATTGAATTTAGACAAGCGTAAGACGCAGCTAAGGTATGTAAAGTCTTTCCCTTCATTCTTAGGCATGTTCTGAACATAATAGGCTCGGCCGCGAGCCTTAAATACGACTCCGTTCCTCGGAATTCGATATGGAAATCTACTCCAATTCCTTCAGTAAGATTGAAACCATGTCCTTATAAAATATCTTTAAAGTATGCTTTTGTACGAAACCTTCCTAAACGGAGCCGGAATACTTTCGAATGATTATGGATGACCTCATAAGGTCTTTTATCAGTAATTTATGTGTCTTTCCTCGAGTTGGTCCGAGGTGGGCCCACGGAGCCCCAATACCCCGTGAATGATCTAAATTGCCTCATTTCCGTCCGTTTTTCACAGGCAACATCTGAACTATCATTTTGAACATAATATGACTGTTTTTATATAAATCTCACAATATGGTTTTGATATCTGAAAATCTAGTTCGGGTTATGATCTGTCGTGCCTCCCCAAGTGACGTGTAGGTGCGTAGTTTGAAAACTATCTGAATACTTTGATTCGATCTGCCAGTTGGCCTATTTCTGTTCCGTTGAATCTGTACGACGATCTGTACGTATGTGGTTTTTCATTAATCAGTTCGTGCATGTGTTATGATTCCTTTCACCGGATCCCGGGCTGGTATGTATATCGTGAGGATGGGCCGCCGAGCCCCATATGTGAATTCCGAAGTATGATGTGTCCGTTTCCGGGGTGTTGTGTTATCTGTCCGCCCCCGGGTACCGTGGTTATGTTATGATGTGTGACGGAGATCGGAGAAGAATTTCTGATATCTGACGTATTGTGGTGCCAATGGCAGGAGTGGCGACCACGTTCCTGCACCCTATGTGTGATTCTGTCTGTCTGTATGATTTATGATTCTGTCTGTCCGTCCGGATTATCTGTCCGACTGGCTATGACTCTGTCTGTCTGTCCGTCCGGATTATCTGTCCGACTGGCTATGACTCAGTCTGTCTGTCCGTCCGGATTATCTGTCCGACTGGCTATGACTCTGTCTGTCCGTCCGGATTGTCTGTCCGACTGGTTACCCTTCTGTCTGTCCGTCCGGATTATCTGTCCGACTGGATATGACTCTGTCTGTCCGTCCGGATTGTCTGTCCGACTGGTTATGATCCTGTATGTCCGTACGGATTCTGATTTCGTATGTCCGTATAGATTCTGATTCTGTCCGTCTGTTTGGACCATGATTCTGTCTGTCTGTCTGGGTTAAGACTCTGTCCGGTACACTTCCGTCTGTCTGTCCGGCTTATGATTCTGCCTATTATATTTCTGTGCTTCTGGTCCAGATCATGATTATGTTTGATATATTTCTGCTTTACATACTCGGTACATTTTTGTACTGACCCCCGGTTCTTCGGGGGCTGCGCTACATGCCCGCAGGTACAGACGCACCAGGTGATACGCCGCCAGCGTAGGGTTCTGATTCAGCTGTTTTGAAGAGCTCCTTTGATCCGGAGCATACACTTTTGGTATATATCTTCTGTTTTCCGTATGTTCTGCATGTATGGAAATTCTGGGTAAGGCGGGGCCCTGTCCCGTCATATGATTATGTATGTCTGTAGAGGCTTGTAGCTAGATGTGTGGGTTACGGGTTTCGTCTGTATGTTAGCCTTATCGGCTTATCTGTAAATGTCTGCATGTTCAGGTATATATATATGTTTGCGCGCGTGCCGTATCTGTATCGGCCTACTTCTGTAATATCCGTTTGAAAAAAAAAACTGTACGATACGAAATTCGGTCAGGTAGGTATGTACGGGTACCCAGCTAGGGTACCAGTCGCGGCCCACGGGGTTGGATCGTGACAGAAGTGGTATCAGAGCAGTTAGTCCTCGGAATGTCTACAGGCCGTGTCTAGTAGAGTCTTGTTTATCGATGTGTTGTGCACCACATCTATAAACCGGAAGCTACAGGGCATCTAGGATGTTACCCTTCTTTGGATTCTTAGATCGTGCGATAAAGTTGTATGATTAGGATGATCCTCTCCTAACGATCTGTTATGTTTTCAGCGATGCCTCCGAAGAAGGCAACAGCTGCCCAGAAGGGCAAGGCGGGGATTGAGGCAGGGGTGACCAGCCAGGCCCAGAGAGTTACCAGGGCCAGTGTGCAGCCTGCACTTGAGGATGTGCCCCCATTATCTGGATCTGTTACACCCCCCTTGCTGGAGGATATCGGAGCAGCAGAAGCTGCTGATCAGGAGACGGCTCCACCGCGAGTTCCCGAGGTTCCAGTGCCCGAGCCTCCAGCTCCACAGGCAGGGGCGGAGGGCAGGGCCATGCGAGATGCGGTTTAGCTATTGACCACACTGATGGCGGAGCAGGTTCGCAGGCATAGATTTGGAGGTGGTCGTGCGGACAGATATGAAAGCTCCAGGGCTCGTGAGTTCTTGACATGTAATCCTCCAGAATTCTCCGGGACAAAACCTGAGGAGGACCCCCAGGAGTTTATTAGAAAGATGGAGAGCACGATACGGTTGATTAAGGCTTCGCCGACTGAGTCCGTTGAGTTGGCTTCGTATCGGTTATACGAGGTAGCGGCGAACTGGTGTGAGTCTTGGCAGCTCTCCAGGGGCGACGGAGCTCCCCCAGCAGTATGGGCCGAGTTTACTAAGGCCTTCCTTGAGCATTTTCTACCTCCAGAGCTACGGAGAGCCAGGGTTGATCGATTCTTGCATCTGAAACAGGACGGTAGGAGTGTTCGAGAGTATAGCCTGGAGTTCGACTCATTGGCTAGGTATGCACCCGCTATAGTAGCAGAGATGGCCGACAGGGTGCAGCGGTATGTGATGGGGCTAGACCCCTATTTGATTGATGGATGCCTGGCGATGGCTTCCCAGCCAGGGATGCATGTTGCCCGGGTACAGGCATATGCCCAGGGCATGGAGGACCGGCGTAGGGAGCGTCGGCCTGATAGGGGTCCCGACAGGAGCCGGCCTAAGAGAGCCAGATCGGCCGGGTATTCAGGGGGATTCCAGGGTGAGTTTTCTCAGTGGCAGGGTAGCAGGTATCCGTCCCAGCCAGCATACAGTACGCCCCCACAGTTTTCGGGACAGAACTCCATGGCTTCGAGTTCGCGAGTAGATGGGAGTTTCAGTCAGATGGGGCCATCCATACCTCGGTGTCCTCATTGCAGGAGGCGCCACCCCGGTGAGTGTTATCGTGCCACTGGTGCCTGCTATTCTTGTGGCCAACAAGGCCATACGATGAGAGAGTGTCCATATAGGGGTGGTCCAGGTGGTTCAGCCCAGCTCACCGGGTCAGTTGCTAGCTCATCCCCTCCTTTGGCAGCCATACGCCCCACAGGGCGAGGGGTACCAGCACCAGCACCAGCACCAGCGAGTCGTGGCAGAGGTCGCGGTGCAGCTTCGGGTTATAGCGGTCCTTCGAACCGCGTATTTGCTTTGACCGGCCGGCAGGACCCAGGAGCGTCTTCCAGTGCACACCCAGGTATGCTACTGATCTCTTTTGAGGGATATGAGTATGAACAAGTCTGTATTTTGTTACGTCATGTGATTTCCTTCTTCCGGGTACTAGTAAGGGTAAGGTGATGTCTAACTCGATAGACACCGAGGATTCGGAAGGGCGAAATGATAACTGTACGGTTTAGCTCGGGGTGGGACCCACTACGAGAATTTTCCGAAAATGTACCAAGATCTCGATTTGCCCTAAATTACGTGACAAAGGTCGTGCGGGGCGGTCGACGAAATTATACTAGCCGTAACGCATCAAAATGCATGAAAATTTCGAGGTTAAGCGTGCTAAGGCTAGAGTAATTCTGGGATGGGTGATCCCCCTGGGAAGGAAAAAAAAAAAACCTGTGGTATTATTGTCGGGATTAATAATGAAATATCGATAAGGGAAATTTTCATAAACCACTGGAGCCTTAATAAGAGTGGTCCGATTCTGATCAAAAATCTGTTTGTTATACTTCTGCACTTCTGATTCTGAATACGTTTCTGTCTGACATACCTCTGTACGATTGACTCTGATTACAAATCTGTCTGACACGCCTCTGTATGTCTGACTCTGGATACGAATCTGTCTGGTACATCTCTGTACGTCTAACTCTGATCATGGATCTGTCTGATATGCTTTTGTGCGTCTGGCTCTAGTTATGAACCTGTTTGATGTAACGTGAAATTATGATAACGTTGTAAGGAACCGAGAAGTGTGACAAGAGGTGAAAGATGTTGATGGCAATCGTAACGTTGAAAGGAATTTTGAAGGAAAGAAAGGAACCTCCCCGAAGTGTCACGAGACCCCTAAGGTCAATTGAACATTCGAGGACGAATGTTCTAAAGGGGGGGAGAATGTTATATCCTACATTTTCGAACGTCGAATTATTTGTAAGCTGAGGTGGGGCCCACACGTCAAGATTGTTTTTTGGGACATGTGACAAATTATATGAATCACATATGTGAAGTTAAACACAACTCAAGAAGGACCCTTGGGCCAAATCAAAGTGGAAGCCCTCCAAAAGGACAATTTAAGGAAGCATTTTCGGATGATCTGACTTCCAGGGGCAAAAACGGTATTATAAGTTTGGAATTTGGGAAAACGCCAGAAATAAAAGTTGTAGATAATTGAATTATCTTTCCATCCATAGGTCGTGGGCCCTCATACGATATCGGGATCAAAGGTTATGACCGGTTTACTGAACGAACATGAAGTCAGAAATTTTAACTCTACGCGATTGCGGCAGAAGGCAGCGCGATCGCGAAGAGCAGTTTTCCAGCTGCTTCTGGCAGCTTCCAAATCAATCATAAAGAGGGGGAGACCCCCTCATTTTCAGCCAAAACCCACGAAAAACACCCCAAAAATCCTAGAAAATTTTCCAACTTTCCACCACCAAATTTTAGCCCAAACCAGGTATAATTTCCCAATTTCAGTCCGGATAGCGTATAGTTTTCACTGCAGAATCGTATGGCAGTGCGTTGTGGCATAAAACTAAGGTGAAAAAGGGAAGATACAACAATATTAAAAGGATAAAGGTATGAATCTCTTACTATTTGTGCTAATACTAGTTTATTTACGAAGAATACGCGATTAAATAACTGTATACTGAGTTAATTAGTTATGAAAGTTGGAAAACAGCGTGTGGGCTGTTTTATGAGATATTTTGGAGTTGAAAACATTATAATTGATGTTGGTATTGTTGTTGTTGTTGTTGGCTGCTGAATTAAAAATTCGGGCTAGGCATATAAACAGGGGAGATGCTGCCCAAATTTCTGTAGACAAATAGTGAATTAAAGAATGCTAAAAGTCTTACTATTGACAATTGGTAAATGTGACCATTTGTAGATTTTGAGCGAAACGGGAATTGAATTTGGACAAGCGTAAGACGCAGCTAAGGTATGTAAAGTCTTTCCCTTCATTCTTAGGCATGTTCTGAACATAATAGGCTCGGCCGCGAGCCTTAAATACGACTCTGTTCCTCGGAATTCAATATGGAAATCTACTCCAATTCCTTTAGTAAGATTGAAACCATGTCCTTATAAAATATCTTTAAAGTATGCTTTTGTACGAAACCTTCCTAAACGGAGCCGGAATACTTTCGAATGATTATGGATGACCTCATAAGGTCTTTTATCAGTAATTTATTTGTCTTGCCTCGAGTTGGTCCGAGGTGGGCCCACGGAGCCCCGATACCCCGTGAATGATCTAAATTGCCTCATTTCCGTCCGTTTTTCACAGGCAACATCTGAACTATCATTTTGAACATAATATGACTGTTTTTATATAAATCTCACAATATGGTTTTGATATCTGAAAATCTAGTTCGGGTTATGATATGTCGTGCCTCCCCAAGTGACGTGTAGGTGCGTAGTTTGAAAACTATCTGAATACTTTGATTCGATCTGCCAGTTGGCCTATTTCTGTTCCGTTGAATCTGTACGACGATCTGTACGTATGTGGTTTTTCATTAATCAGTTCGTGCATGTGTTATGATTCCTTTCACCGGATCCCGGGCCGGTATGTATATCGTGAGAATGGGCCGCCGAGCCCCATATGTGAATTCCGAAGTATGATGTGTCCGTTTCCGGGGTACTGTGTTATATGTCCGTCCCAGGTTACCGAGGATAAATTACGAAGTATGATGTGTCCGGGCTCGGGGTGTTGTGTTATCTGTCGGCCCCCGGGTACCGTGGTTATGTTATGATGTGTGACGGAGATCGGAGAAGAATTTCTGATATCTGACGTATTGTGGTGCCAATGGCAGGAGTGGCGACCCCGTTCCTGCACCCTATGTGTGATTCTGTCTGTCTGTATGATTTATGATTTTGTCTGTCCGTCCGGATTATCTGTCCGACTGGCTATGACTCTGTCTGTCTGTCCGTCCGGATTATCTGTCCGACTGGCTATGACTCTATCTGTCTGTCCGTCCGGATTATCTGTCCGACTGGCTATGACTCTGTCTGTCCATCCGGATTGTCTGTCCGACTGGTTACGCTTCTGTCTATCCGTCCGGATTATCTGTCCGACTGGCTATGACTCTGTCTGTCCGTCCGGATTGTCTGTCCGACTGGTTATGATCCTGTATGTCCGTACGGATTCTGATTTCGTATGTCCGTATAGATTCTGATTCTGTCCGTCTGTTTGGACCATGATTCTGTCTGTCTGTCTGGGTTAAGACTCTGTCCGGTACACTTCCGTCTGTCCGTCCGGCTTATGATTCTGCCTATTATATTTCTGTGCTTCTGGTCCAGATCATGATTATGTTTGATATATTTCTGCTTTACATACTCGGTACATTTTTGTACTGACCCCCGGTTCTTCGGGGGCTGCGCTACATGCCCGCAGGTACAGACGCACCAGGTGATACGCCGCCAGCGTAGGGTTCTGATTCAGCTGTTTTGAAGAGCTCCTTTGATCCGGAGCATACACTTTTGGTATATATCTTCTGTTTTCCGTATGTTCTGCATGTATGGAAATTCTGGGTACGGCGGGGCCCTGTCCTGTCATATGATTCTGTATGTCTGTAGAGGCCTGTAGCTAGATGTGTGGGTTACGGGTTTCGTCTGTATGTTAGCCTTATCGGCTTATCTGTAAATGTCTGCATGTTCAGGTATATATATATGTTTGCGCGCGTGCTGTATCTGTATCGGCCTACTTCTGTAATATCCGTTTGAAAAAAAAAAACTGTACGATACGAAATTCGGTCAGGTAGGTATGTACGGGTACCCAGCTAGGGTACCAGTCGCGGCCCACGGGGTTGGGTCGTGACACCAACAGTGTCCCAACATATTATATATATATATATCACAAATACAGACGCCGTATCCGGCTCTCCCATAATTTCGCGTCCGGGATGAAATCCAGCTGAATCAGGTGATGATATAACAGTGGCCCTTCCCCTTCCCCATATACATATGCATATACATATACATATTCACATTCATATTCATATATCATACAATTGGCATGCATGAGAGCCCAAAGAAAGTCGTGTGTCCATCGGAGTGACGTAAGGTCGAAATCCTTCGATTACATTATGGAATAATCGGGTCACTTGTCTCACTTTGAAGGAACGATAATTGAGGCGAGACTACCAACGGAAAATAGCTTTAAGAGGAGACATAGAACAAGATCATAGGAATTATAACCATTAATCCATATGCTTTGAAGTCTTTTAGAAACTAGTATAACACTTCCATATTTACATTGGATTCTTAGCTCAAGACTCTTAGTCGTGGGATCATTCTTGTCGTACTTATCTTAGACATATCCTCTTTTCTGACATCATCGTTATCATTACATGTCCTCCTTTCTGACATCATCGTTATCATTATTATCATGGAAGTAATCTCGTTGGGATAGGTACAGTACTTGTCATTTGGTAATGGAATAAGGATCGAAGGTTTCTTTTGGTTTCAGCATCAAAGTAAGTCAAGCGGAGTAAAAAGGTAAATCCGAGAAACCGTGGGCCCACCTCAGATCAAATGAGGCGGCGTACCAAATTTACATATATTACATGTCATGGCGTTACTTGTGAGGGTTTTATGGTAGTCGGGTCTCATTGGTGCAATTTCTAGCTGTTAGGGAGTTTTCAAACATTTGGTAACATTTTCAATTCAATCCTACTGAAGGAAAAAGGTGAAACTTTAAGTGCATATTCTGGAGGGTAGAAGAGTCCCCGAGGTTCTTATCCAACATATTACGTCTAAGACATGCCATAGAAAGAAGGGTGAAGCCTTACATACCTTTTTCCGCTCCGTTTGATACTCCAAATTCACGTTCCAAATCCGCCAAAATCTACAAATTGGTCATGTTTACCAAAACTTAATTAGGGCCTTTAGAAGTTGATTCCTTAGAGTAACACTTTGTCTGCCGAAATTTCGGCAGCATTTCCCCTGTAAACGCACCGTCCCCAAGAATGTATCTTGGCCAATTTCAATCAACAACAAATCCGGGAATTCAACCCGGCCAAACCATCAACAACAATACCAACAATTATCCTAGCAACACTTCAACATTCAATTCTATTCCATTCAATTCAATTCAATTCACATAACTTTCAAAGCGATTCTATCAACATACTACTCCATCCAACACCTTCCAAATCAAATAAAAACAATAACAACACATTTCCTTTCCTTCCAAATTCATGAACTATACACTAACAACATCATACTAACAACATCACACTAACAATATTACCTTCAAGCATGCAAGAACATTATATTCAATTTACATAAACCTCTAAAACAAGTCTCCAACTACTACAACTTCATTAAGATTTTTATTAGCAACATAGAATCCACATAATAACAACAATTATACACGGCCATACACACATACCACACCTCACGGCCACCACCCCTTCATCCATATTCTTCATGAATTTTCATCCATTCCTATACATTACAACAATAACCAAGATACTAAATAAAATTAATTCATTCTCCTCCACTCAACATCACATACACACGGCCAACTACACAAGTACACGGCCACACTTTAACATACATGTTCTTCATGTATTTCATTCATTCCTACATGCTACAACATTCACAAACCATCCATGACATATAAAGGAAGGCTAGTTCTTACCTTGTTCCCTTCAAGTTTCCTCTTGGTTAAGATCATGAATTTGTCCAAACGAATGATTTCCTTATTCCAATAAATCTTCCATGTTGTTATGCACCTTCCAAGGAGTTGGAAAGCTAGAAGAAATTATTTTTTCCTTGATCAATTCTCTTCTCTCCCTTTTCTTTCTTCATGGCCGAATAGGCCCCCTTATTGTTCTTTCTCTTCTTTCTCCAAACTTCTTGAAAATTCTAAGGGTGGAATGAATAAGATGACTTCTCATAACATATATAAATTTCTCAAGCATGTGAGGGGCACATGCCCCTCTCTCTATTTCTCTAGATTTTTCATTCTTTTTCTTGAAATCATTCATTCATTTTTTTTTAATTAGTCAAAGAAGACTAATTGTCTTCTTGGGCAAACTTTAGTCCACATGTTTTCTTTTTAATTTATGATTAGCCCCCATTAAATATGAAATGGTCACATGCCTCCCTTTCTTTCTTTTCCTAGAGTTTTCTTCTCTTTTCTTGAATTTTCTTACTTGGTCAAAGAAGACCAATTTATCTTCTTAAGCAAGCTTGGTCCATATATTTATATAATTTACAATTAGCCCTCCTAAATTAAAAATTGTGGACATATTTTTATGCCCCACGGCCAACATGCATTTTCAGGAACTTTCAAGACTTTTGTGAAATTTCCATTTTACCCTTAGCCTTCCACAATATTACCACGAACTCCCTTTGTGAATTTCTCTTTTTACCCTTAACCCTTCTCAATATTTCCATACTACCAATGTTCGTAAATAATATTTATAACCAACTTGTACATTGAAATAATTTTTGAAAATAGTCTCGCCCTTAACTTTCCACGACGACTTTAGAATTTCCAAACGTACAGAATACGGGCTATAACACTACCATCCTATCACAACAACCCAAAATATACAATTTCCTAACAGGGTTACAACATCAATATCCATACTAGCCACGTACGACCGAGAAACCTTCGAAGAAGCATTACATACCTGAGGGTGCTGGTGTCTCTGTCTGGAGATCTTCTGGGGAGGGGTTACATCATTTCTTATCTGCATACCGTTTGGTTGTACTGGCACTGACCGAGTTGTCCAACTAGCTGGTATTTTCCTTAACCCTTTTGGGTTTTCTCACACTGAATCTCTGGCATTCCTAGTTTCACTACAGCAATATTCAATGATCTTTTACGCTAGAGAGAGCCTCAATTTCTGATAATTAATCTTTATTGGATTTTTTGGTTTCTTTATATAAGCAATAGCATGGTTTTTCTTCTTAATACATATGTAGTTCTTCCTCGTGCAACTACTAGCTCATCATCCTTACATACCTATAGACTCTATATTCATAGCTTCACAATTCCTTAGGTATCTCTTGATTACCGTGGGCTACCATCAATGGGTGCACTCTCGAGTTTATTGAATTTCTTGCTTAATCGATTCTTGGATATTATTCTTCTTCTTCCTGTGGCTAGAAGTTATACTCGTACTGACTGTCATCCCTTTTCCTTATCACCTATTTGTCTACTAGTCCTTCATACTTTATCATCCTCACTATCTCTTCAACCTCTGTTGTTTATACTTTTATATGTTCGTGTACCCAGTACTTACCACATACTTTTATCCCTTTTCGTATGGTTGAAACTCTTATTCCCTTGACTTTTATGTATCCTTCTTACGCTTTACAGATATTCCATGCCTTCATCCTCTTGGAGTTTAACTTATCCTTTTCCTCTTAAGGACAACCTCAGAAACTGGTAATATAGTATCCCTTGCTTTTCTATAGCGACTGAATCGATCTTTACAGTATTTTATTTTCCAGTTAATATAACACCGAAATTTCCTTTCACCATACGCTTTACTTAGCTTCTCGCTTTTCTTTTTCCTTTAAATAAGGCTCTTTATACTCGATCTGGTCTATCGGTACTTCTTATACTTACATCCAGAATATCTCGAATCCCCTCTTTAGTGATCTTCTTATTTCAATACTATCGTAATCGATGTACTATCGCATCTATTTTCCACGACCCACTCTTTCATTTGCCCAGCTCACCCTGTTTTGTAATATCCCTTTATTAGGTAGTTGTACCATAGTTAGGCGTCATAGTTATCCCAATATCTTTCCAATCCTTGTCCCCTTCTTATCTTCCCTTCAATACCATAACTTGTTCATATTTATACATATCCCTCGTATATTCATCCTATTTCCTTTGTGATCGAATTTCGGCACTCCTTTCCAAGACTCTTATCCCCTGTTATCAATGTTTTCTTTCTTGACCAGACTTGTTAGCCTGTTATCCTTCCTCTTGTTCTTAGTGGCTATTTTACTTAAATTTTATCTTAGTCTACTAGCTATTTCGAGTACCATCATACTCAATCCTTCTCTGCCTCTTCATTTCTAAACTTTCTATTACACTTTTATCCTGAATTTCTGAGTAATTTCTTTTTCCTTACTGTACTCCCTTTCAATCTGTACTCGGTCATGCACATGACTGGCTTGTTATGGTTATCATCAAATCGTCATCTCACCTTATCAGTCTTCTAGTGTAATATCCCTTAGAGGTGGTTTCCAATTCCTTTATTGTCGTATTTCCATCTTTTAGCAAGGCGTACTTCCGGTCTAATACTTGTTTGTCTCATCTCCGCCCCCCCCCCCCCCCCCCTCAGGGTGTTAGCCCATTATTCTATATTTAACATCCCATTAGTTCTTTTTTCCTTGCAAGTACACACTCCCAGCGAATCCTTAACCAATCTTAGTCATGACTATTCGCCGTCTAAATTTATCTGATCAGTTGTACATATTTGTAATGAGTCACATGTCCTCATAGAAGTACTGATCCTGGATGGGCCTGAGCTTTTATCAAAAGGATCTTTATAGTTTCTTTACTGTTCTTCCAAAATCACCTTTCTCCTATTGTGCGCTTTCCCTATCTCAAATTCTGCCCTAATTGGTAATGTTCCTCCTTGTCCTTGCCACATAAACGCTCAGTCTTTAGACAAACCTCCCTTAAACTACAAATTCATCTCCATAATGAAGGGTATATATTATATCAATTCGCGACTTCCTACTTATTCATCTACCATTACATAACCAATTCCTTTGTCCTAATTTCGTCTTACATCCATATAGCCTTATACTCGTACCTCTGTACGACTTGCTTGCTCATATGCTTTCTATGAATAAAAGGCCCTTATCGATATCTAGCTCTTTTAGCATGCACATCGTTCTCTTACCTCTTCTACCCTTTTGTGCTCATAAATTATTAGCTTATTTATACTCAAGGGTCATGCATAAATATATACTTATCCCTTTCACCTCTTACTTCAAGAAGAAGTTACAACTCCCATATAATCATACTGACGTCTCACTAATGAAACACTTTGAAATAATCAACTCAAGTTTTCCCCCAATCCAACCTGCAATATAAGGACTAGAATATAACAATGTAGAACTCGGGTCAATCAATGCATATACATCACGAGAGAATATTGACAATATACCTGTGACAACATCGAGGGAAGACTCAAGATCCTGTCGTCCAGCTAGTGCATAGATAAGGTTTTGAGGGCCACTTGAACTGGGTGCTCCTCCTCTACCTCTACCACGACCTGCTGGCGCCTATGAAGAACCAACCGTTGATCCTGTGGGCTGAGCCTTATCTCTGCCATTCCTTAATGGGCAGTCGCGCATCATATGACCAACTCGACCGCAGGCGTAACAAGCACATGAACCTAAGTGGCATGATCCAGAGTGTGGCCTACCACACTGAGCACATCGGGGTGAAGGTGGTCTCACCTGACCGGAATCATCCCTATACTGGAAACCTGAAACTCTGGAGCCATGGCCCGGTCCAGAAAAAATAGGACTATCAAATCTCTTGCTCGCAAATCGAGAAGGTACACTGGCCACTGATTGGCCTGAATGCCTGGAGTACTGCTGCCCTTGACTCCCTCTAAACTCGCTAGCAGCACCGGAAGGTCTGGCCCTCTTACTATACTTCTTATCAGAATCATGCTCGCCTCTTTTTAGCTGCTGTTGTTCCTCCAAATTCTGAGCATGGGCCTGAATACGAGGAATATCCATCTCGTCCTGGAGCGAGGTTTTCAAGCACTCCTTAATCAAATGTGGCCCTAACCCACACACGAATCGGTGTACACGGTCTCTCATGTCAGCTACCATGGCTGAGGCATACCTAGCCAGAGAATTAAAGTGGAGACTATATTCCCGAGCGCTCATATTCCCTTGCTTGAGATTCAAGAACTTATCGGCTCAGGCCCGTCGAACTTCCGGTGGTAAATAATGTCAGAGAAAGGCATCCACAAACTCTTGCCATACTGGGGGAGGTGCGTTTGCCCCTCTCGAAGACATCCAAGTGTTATACCAGTGAATGGCTACATCCCATAATTTATAGGAAGCCAATTCCACTCATTCAGTATCAGAAGCATGCATTAGTCTCAACGTCCTCAGCATGTCATCTATAAAGCCCTGCGGGTCTTCATCTGGATTTAACCCATAAAATTCTGGAGGATTCAGACTAATAAAATCACGGGCCCTTGTATTGACCACTCTATCACCTTGGACCGCGCCCTGCCGCTGAGCCTGAGCGGCAACCAACTGGGTCAGCAACTGAATAGCCTCGGTCATCTGCTCGCCCGGGGTATCTAGTGGAGGAACTGGAGGTACCGGGGGTGGAGCTGAAGCCCCTTTATGCTCCTCTGGTAGGGGTAGAATAGGAGAGGTCCGAGATGGAACCTCATTATGGGACTCACCTTCTTCTATCTCTGTCGGTGGCTCCCGTTCAGTACCTCTTTCGGCCACCGTCTTGCCCTTTCGGACCGCTACAGCTTTCCTCTTCATAGGTATTACTGAAATCATAACACACGATTAAGAAGAAGGGAATCCTATTAACATGGCTCTATCACATGATCTAAGATTAGAAAGAAAGATCAATCATTCCTAAATGCCCAGCAGCCTCCTATTTATAAGTGTGGCGCGCTTCACACCCATAAACAAGACTCTATCGGACACGGCACGTAGACATTCCTTAGGACGAACTGCTCTGATACCACTTTTATCACTACCCAACTAAGGGCCATGACGGGTATTCGGTACTAGCCAACCGAGCGCCTTTGGTCTGACATTCCATAATCCTTTTTAGGTGGGCCACACAGACAACTCGTGAATATCATACTTAGTACAGTCATCAACAATGATGCCTTAAGCATAAGATAATAAGGCTGCCAAATGTTATACAACAACAAGAACTGATAAAGCTAAGGAACATCTAGCTATATATATTTGTATACGAGCCTCTAAATAGAATACACGAATCCATAAGGACGAGGCAGGACTTTGCCATACCCAAGTATATGTACACAAACGAGTAGTACCAATAACTGCGGCTCCGAAACAACAGGAGAGCTTTTGAGATTTCACTGATGGAGCTCCTAAAGGTCAGGTCCGTCTACCTGCCTACCTGCAGGCATGAACGCAGCGTCCACAAGAAAGGACGTCAGCACGAATAATGTACTGAGTATGTACGGCATAAATAACAACATAACAAGAAATATGGGACATAACATGAAAATAAAGAGATAACTTGTGCATCTAATTGCCTCGTAAGGCGGATATCATGCATGCTTAACCTTTTTGAAAAACGTTTCTTCATATATACGTAATAGTGTTGCGGAACGTGCAGCCCGATCCATAAATATAATGCATTGCTGCGGAACGTGCAACCCGATCCATATATATATATATAATGTGCAGTCCGATCCATTTATCCATATATCCCGCGTCTGGGATATTCAGCTGATCAGGTGGTTATATATATATATATATATATATAACATAAGTAGCATGCATGAGAGCCCAAATAAAAGTTGTCACGACCCAACCCCGTGGGCCATGACTAATGCCCGAGCTGGACACTCGTATACGTACCTGTTAGATATAGTCAGACTGAAACTAAAGACAATATGAAAACTTGCAAAAACATTAACGGTTCACAACGTCATATATATCAAGATAACCTGTCTCCTGAGGAGTCACAACTAATGAAAACGTAATACGATACGCAAGCCGACAAGGCTGCCACTACAAACCTATATGATACGCAAGCCGACAAGGCTGCCACTACATACGATACGATACGCAAGCTGGTAAGGCTGCCACTACAGACGGGAATATCCTTAGCAAATTATATAGACACAGCTGAACAAACTTATACACAACCCACACATATGTCTACAGACCTCTAAGAGTATCAATAGTGAAATATGACGGGACAGGGCCCCGCCATACCCCTGGATAAACATAAGTCTACATCAAAATATCTGTACCAAAATAAGATAGGCTCCGGAACAATGGAGCTCTCTAAACAGCTGAGCAGAAGTCCTAAGCTGGAGGATCACCAAATCGAGTATCTGTACCTGCGGGCATGAAACGCAGCCCCCCGAAGAAAGGGGGGTCAGTACGGAATATGTACTGAGTATGTAAAGCATGTAATAAAATAAGGGAAAATCACAACTGCATAAACGATTACAGGAGGCAAGTATGATAATCAAAGATACCAATGCACCTGTGCCTTACGATATGAAAATCATGCATGTCTATATCATATACCATATCCGGCCCATTACGGGACTCGGTGAATAAGCAATCATATACCATCCTCGGCGCCATAATCACATCATCATCATCATATATATATATATCGTACCCGGCCCTCTAGTGAGGGACTCAGTGAACAATGCAGTGAAAATGTGCACGAAAACATACCTGGCCCGGGACTCGGTGAAAGATATATTACGGCATGCACGAGCAGAGTAGTGAGCAACCATATGCAAACTAAGTTATATCTGAGACTCAATAGAATATTCAAAATGAACTATCATTTGGAAATCAAGACAATAGTCATATCAAGTATCCTTCGAATGTCATTATGGAGTATATCAAATAGAACTTCAGGAATCATAGACACGTATCAAGACATAATGAAGTAAGTTCTGGGAATCAAGAACATTAGCCATCCTAGTGTCTCTAAGAATAGGAGTTTCTTTAAAATCACATGCTCGTCGTCTATTTGTTTATAAAGATCATGCCAAAAGAAAGAAGGGTTAGCTTCACATAGCTTTGGCACTTAATCCATGACTTGATATGTATACGCTGTCCAAAGTATCTCAACCTAAATTAAGACGTCAAGACTATGGTTAAGCTACAGAAAGGCGTAAAACGTACTTCAATGTTAGTAGCTTATTTCTAGACAATTGGGCGGCATTTCCCCTACATTGCCATTTCCCTCATTTTCAAACCAACTATAACAACCAAATCAACATCAACAACCACACGTTCAAATACTATATCAAGACTAGCCAAACAAGATTCAAGAATACTCCGAACATCCCGCATAACATTCCAATCAGCCCACACATCACAACATTCAATAATTGATAACATAACGGTTACGACATATTCAAGTTACTCTTAATAATCTATAGCCATAACACTTCATCGAAACGACCTTATAATAGTTCAACAATTACAACAACACAACGCATAATCTTAACTACACTTAGTCCTCCAATTCAAACAAGAACAACAACATGCCCCAAACAGCCCCTAATTACAACATAACAATGCCCGATAATCTAACGAACATCTAAGAATACACCAAGCAGACCACATACGCTTCGTATACGATATTTTATACGCTTCTTTTATCCGAATTTGTGAATCATATTAGCAATAACACGACAACAACATCAATTACTCATACCCAAGAAAACTACCTAATATCACAACAAGTTCTTAAAACAGCCCATAAAACAAATACAACTTCAATTTTAAACATCAAATTCCTTCACCTTCATCATATAACCCATGACAACAATAACGTTAACCCTAATCAAAATTAATTCACCATTATTAAGTTAGAACAGCTCCCAACACGGCCCAAACAACAACTTAACATCAACACACACAATTCCTTACATCTAATTCCATATCCACCAAATTATGCAAAGGCCAAACCATCTCTAAAACATGTAGGAGAGAATTAAATCTTACCTTAGCAAGCTTGGTCTTCTAACATTGCTAAAATCAATGGATTAAAATCGCCAATGTCCTTGCTGCCCCAAGGATCAATTCCACGTTGTTAATCACCTTGGAATGTGTAGAACACCTTAGAATTAAGTTTTTTGCTATCAATATCATGAACTCCTTCATGGACAGCCATGGCCGTGAGCTTCCATGGCCATTAGCTCCTCTCTCTAGTTCACTCTTGGTTGAAGATGAAAATGAAATGTGACTAATGAATTAGTCACCAAATTAAGGTCTTATATGCTGCCCACAAACCTTACACGTGCCCCACTATAGCATGGACCAATCATATTTGTCCATGTTGTAGTGGGGCCCACTCAGCCCACTAATAACTTAACTAATCTTAATTAGGCTAATTAATCCTTAATTAATCACTAATCCCCACTTAATAATCTAATAATGGTTAATTAATCCCTAATCTCTACTAATATTTCTACACTAATTGAAATTTACAAGCAAGTCGTGCCATATTAAAAATCGGGATTAAAAGTCCTTGTCTCATATCCCAAAAATAATCTTATCCTTGAATTTATGTCGATTAGCTCACGAATAATCCAATGTACAAAAATACGGGATATAACAAAAGTTATCACTTTATCGGAGTGACGTAAGGTCGGCAACCTCCGATTTATATTATAGAACAATCATCATCGCTATATCTCACCTTGAAGGAACAATTATTACAAGGTGAGATTAACAAAAATGAATAAAGTCAAGGAATTCATGAATTAAACTTAATAATCTCATAATAGCATCAAAACCATGAGCTTTGGAATTTCTAGAATGGAATCATCATCATCATCATCACCATTCAAAACATCTTATCTTTAGCATCATGAGAAGCCTTTAAGAATAATGAACTTCTAACTTTTGGAAGTAAGAATGTTATAGAATCATAACACAGGAACCATGCCTTTTGAAAGAAAGGGACTAGCCTCAACATACCTTTCGGTCTCCTTAGCCACTCAACTCTTATCCTTCCAAGCTCATAAATCTACATATAAATCATTCATACTATTGTTAGGCTCAATGTCATATGTCATCTTAAAACTTCAATTTAATTCCAATTAGAATCGGCCGAAATTCGGGCAGCATCTCCCCTGTTTATGAGCCTAGCCCGAAATCATAATCCAACAACCAACAACAGAGACAACAATACCAACATCAACAATAACATTATCACCACAGATATGCTCCATAAAACATCCCACATGATGTTTTCCAAATTTCTCAACTAACCAACTTATTATGCGACTATTTAATAACCTCATCTCCGTAAATAAATCAAAATGAATATTAACAAGGAAAGATTCATACATTACTCCCGCTAGTACCACAATATCTTCACTTTCTACCTTGAATTCGAGCCAAGACTCGCCATTATACGATTTTATAATTGTAGCTATACGTTGTCCGAACTTAAATCCAGAGATTTCTACTTAATTCGCGTTAAAATTTGGTGAATGGAAGTTAGGGAAAAGTTCCAGAATATTCGGGAACTTTAGAGAGGGGTGTGGTCTGAAAATAAGGGGGTAAACCCCCTTTTATACTTGGTTAGAGTCGGTTATCACCGACTCAGAATACGCTCAGAGTGATCGTGCTGCCTTGTGGTGCGTTAACGCTAAGTTGCTGGGTTGTCCTCTGTGCGTTCGCGCCACCTTCTGGCACGTTCGCGCATGGTTAATTCCTGCTCTGGCAGCCTGTCTTAAAATGCTCATAATGTTTAATTCTGATGTCGGATTGATGCGCGGTTTGTTGCGTTGGAAACTAGATTTGATAGACTACAATTTAGGCTTTTTCTTTACCTCAAAACTTCTCATATACTAAAAGATATCCTTTCTCCAAATCGGACCAAAATTGCCCTTCATATTTTCTCCAAAGTTCCTACGAACTTAGTTTCCTTAGTTCACTTGCTCTGCAATCCTCCCATAGCTCATTATATGAACTAAAACCTTTATAACCACAAGATAAATGCATTCAATCGTATACATATCCTTGAAGGCAACTTCAGAGTCCCTACTTAAAACAACCAACTCTTATAAATCTCAACGTACCGAACTACGGGGTGTAACAGAAAGGGACAGTCTTAACATACCTTATTCGTTTATCGTTAGTACCCAATGTTCGTCGTCCAATATTTTCTAATCTATAATAAGACATTTAGAGTCATGGTTAGCCCTCGGAACTCTCTTAAGCCATACTTAAGCTAGTAGGTGTTCTATGGGAATTCGGGCAGCGTTCCCTTTATAATATCGACTACCATCCAAGACCAATTTTAGCCCAAGGAAATTATACAACATCAACAACAACATATACACATGTTAAACCATCAAAACAGTTCCAAACGATCCAATAATCTCTACGAAAAATAGTCCGCAAGTATATCGTTCTTAGTTTCACTTTCTAGCTTCAAGTTTACATCTTTCCTTTCAATAATTCAGCCCATAAACTCGTACATACACACAACAAGCCTAATAACATCTTATTCAAGTCATTTAATATGATTTCCATCATAAACATCTTTCATAATCCACTTCAAAAGAGTCTAAACGTCAACGACTTTAATACAATATCCTATGACTTCTCCTCCATATGTTTCCTCATTTTAAGACTTGTTAAACCTTCAAAAAAACTCAACACAAGATATAGGATGAAGAGCATACCTTATAGCTTGAAGAACTTCAGCCCACACACTTACTTCAAGGTTAAGCAACTATGATCTTAAGTTAGAAACAAGAACAACATCTTCCATGAGCTAGTTTAGGTGATTTGAGGCTTGATTTCACTTGTGGTATCTTGGGCTGGATGGAGAGTTGTTAGGAGAGAATGAGAGAAGCTTAGGGTTATCTTTTATAGGATAAATGAGCTTTAAGTTGTGGGCAACAAATTATATAACATCAATAAAGTTCCACCGCCTCAATTTCACGGACCGTCAATTATTTCACGGGCCGTGAAAGTGGCCGTGAAACCATTCCAGTGACTTCCCACCATCTCCACCAATTCTCGGTGGTTGCTACCTCATTTCCATGGCCGTGGAATATTCCACAGACCTTGAAACCAATCGTGGAACTGCCTCCTTCCAATTTTCTAACGAAACATATTCTTTCCTTTTTTGGCTTCCAACTCCTTCATCTTTTATGAAACATGTTGATGAACATATATCACTTTGAAACGTACCCAGAGGCTTCTTATACGACTTTCCAAAAGGTCCTCAATACGAGTTTATATCAATTGGATTATAAGGAAACCTTAACGTACGAAGAGGGTGGAACACAATCCTACCATCTTCTATAGCTCTTGGGAACTTCATAGCCCTTCCGGCTTACCTTAAGTCACTTACGTCACGAACGGCGTAAAAATTTTCCGAGGTGTAACATTCTTCCCCCCTTAGGAACTTTCGTCCTCGAACGTTAAAGTAGTGCCGTAGTTGTCCTTGATGCCAATGTTGTTACTTCTAATTACATGCTTATCTATATCATTCGGCTTGCCGTATCAACCTTGCCTAGGCATCATTATAGTTAATGTCACACCCTAACCTTACTAGGGTGTGATAGGCACCCGACCATTATTTAGGGTCGAGCGAACCCTCTGACCCTTAGTACACACATAATCTCTTTGGACTTTTAATTCAAATAAGGATGAAATACATAATAAAGCGTTCAGAAATATTCTTTTTGTTGTTTTCAAATCAAATAAAATCTGTAATCAAATAGAACTTATATCATAATACAAATGGTACATCGGCTGATGGAGCCGCTTATAGACTGACTTCCAATACCCACGACTCTGTCTGCAAAGTCTCTAACATCAATCCAGAAATCATGACATACATATACTTTGACTCGGCAACACTCCAGGAGTAAGTGGAGCTCGCCAATCCCGCTGGACCATCTCCTGACAAAAGCTTCTACTCATCTGGGTGTACCTGCGTGGCATGAAACGCAGCCCCCGAAGAACAGGGGGTCAGTACGGAATATGTACTAAGCATGTAAGGCGTGAAATACAGAGAACAGAACCAGAATCGAAACAAACAGTACAAGAGTAAGTACATTATATAAATTACCAAACGCTTATTTTTCAATCACAAATCGTGTATGTAGAGGTCATATGTCAGGAAAAGTGCAGATCCAGAATATCAGAATGTTTGTTTCCCAAACACAGATCATATATGCCGGAGTCATATGTCAGAAGGAGTACGGATCCAGAATGTCAGATTGTTTCTTTTCCAGACACAGATCATGTATGCCGATGTCATTGGTCAGAAGAAGTACAGAAGGTACAGAATGCCAAAATGTATACTTTCCAAACACAAATCATGCATATCCGAATCATATGTCATATATATGCATATAACAGATCCCGGCCCTTTCGTGAGGGACGCAGTGAACAGAATCATGTAACAGACCCCGACCCTCTAGTAAGGGACGCGGTGAATGTAGTCATCATGTATGCGGACATCATATATCATATACACATATAACAGATCCCGGCCCTTTAAGGAGGGACGCGGTGGACGGAGTCATATATCATGTATGCTTATAACAGAACCCGGCCCTTTAGTGAGGGACGCGGTGAATCAGAATCATGCATGTCAAATCATGTATCATATATCCACATAACAGATCCCGACCCTCTATTGCGGGACGCGGTGGACAGAATCATCATATGCCATCCTGGCCGCCATCCCCATATCATCACATATAGATGTACATATAACAAAGCCCGGCCCGCAAGGGAGATGGACGCGGTGAACAATGCAGAGCAGACGCACGATAACAGAACCTGGCCCGAGGCGCAGTGAAGTACATACTGAGGCTTGCACGAACAGAGTAGTTCCGAATCATATGCACACAAATCAAGTCTCGATAGATACGTACACTTACCGACATCTGAAGGCTCAGAAACAATTTTCGGATCAATCGGATTTAGCATAAGAAAGTTATGAACGTTTGAAGTACAGAACGTTCTACAAGTGTTTCAGAAGCTATTTTTGGAAAATCAAAGCAACAATCATATCAAGTACCTTTCGGATATCGTATGGACCAAATCAAATATAACTTTTGGAACCGTAAGTACGTGAAAGTTACGGACATTTCTACCACAGAACTTTTACGAACATTTCAAAGCAAATCCGAGATCTTTTACGAAAGTTAGGGGCATTAAAACTTACAGAACTCTGTTAGAAACACAATTATTTATACTTATCTCGTTATCCAATCATATATAAGCTCAATCATATCAGACATACTTGTGTCAGAAGTGAATCAGAGTCATAGACAACCTCGGAGACATATCAAACAGGGCTTCAGAAATCATAGGTACATATCAGAAGGGGAATACCAATCATAAAAAAACTCAGAATCACAGAATAGAGTAGCCCCAAGATGCATATCATACCTTATTTGGCTCTAGGACATGCCAAAGAAAGAAAGGGTAAGCCTTACATACCTGTGTCACACCTTAGTAGCTACGCTTATTCATCCAAACTTTCTTGTCTACATTCAAGAGAATTGACATAATCATTAGATTCATTGACATATACTCACCTTAGTCTTTCAAATGAATTCATTTATATTCTACCGAAATTTCGGCAGCACTTCCCCTGTAAATACACCATCCCCGAGAATCTAACTCGGCCAATTTATCAACAATCAACAATCCGAGAATTCAACTCGGCCAAAATATCAACAACAATACCCACAATCATGCCAACAATATCCACGGTCAATTCAAGACGCATTCTAACATTAGCAACCCTTGTCACATAATTCAACGACATTTCATTTATATTCAGTTCAATCACATATAGTCAAGTTAACACCAATGATCCTACATTCAAATATTAATCTGAAGTCATTCCAACATTATTCAAGAATATTTCAAACAATTCACATAATATTAAAAACAACCCAATCGACATACTACTTCACCCGAAACTTTCCAAACTCAACCAGAACAATAACGACATATTCATTCTCTTCCAATTTCATGAATTACACCAACAATTCACATACTAACAACATTGTCTTCCATAAATACAAGAAGACTATATTCAAAGCACATTAACTTCTAAAACAACTCTCCAACCATTACAACCTCACTAGAATGATTTAACTTTCATTTTCATCATAGAATTCATTACGACAACAACCAAAATACTAGATAGAATTAATTCATCATCCCTATACAACACAACACACACACGGCCAAACTCCACACCACACGGCCACCACACGAACACACTAAATTCATGGTTTTCATTCATTTCACATTATGGAATCCACAACTACAACAATTGAAATACTTAATAAAATCATTTCATCATGTCTACATAATATGGCCCTATTCGGCCACACCCACACCCCCACATATTTCATGAATTTCATTCATTTCTTTACTCTACAACATATACAAATCACCCACAACATATAAACGAAGATGAAACCTTACCTTTTTCACTTAGTTCTTCAACTTGGCTAGAATTGTGCCTCGCAAAAATGAATGGTTTTCTCGCTCCAAAAATCATTCCATGTTAATTAGGGCCTTCAACTTGCTTGGAATACTAGAAGAAATATTTTTTTTTTTGATCAAGATTTTTGGTCTTCCGTTTCTCCCTCTCTTAGCCGAATAGGCTATCTTTTTTTCTCTCAAGGTTTCTTGAAGTTTCTTATGTTGAAGATGATTTTGGTCATCTTTTAGTTACATATAGTAATTCCCATATGGGCCTTGGCCCATACCAAGTTGGCCGGCCACTTATGGCCTTTTATTCAAGCCCACTTATTTTTTTTTGTTGTATTTTGTCTTGCAATTCATGAAAATTATTTTCCTAATTCCAAATTTGCCCTTAGCCTTCCATAATATTTCCATGAACTCTTTTGTGAATTTCCCTTTTTACCCTTATCCTTTCTCAATATTTCCATACCAATAGTACTCACAAATAATATTCACACACAACTTGCACACTAAAATAGTTTTGGAAAATGGTCTCGCCTTCAACGTACCACGAATACCTCGAAGTATCCAAACGTACAAAGTATGGGCTATAACAGTTAACTTCAAATTTTCAGACGTCTTGGTACTTAGTCAGTTTGGACCAGCTATCGTTGTGATCTTAATCTTTTTCTTTTCTATCCTGAGTTCCAGTGACTCTTTATGCAAACTTCCTCTGACATGTTTCGGTCATTCCTTGTCATTCTTCCCTTTTTACGATTATTTCCTTTTGTCGATTTAGTCCATATTATCACAATTACGTCGCTCGAAGCTTCCCCTTTGGCAAATCCAACTAGCTTACTCGGGTGAATGTCACAACCCAACCTAGTTAAGTCGTGCGGACACCTACCTTTCCCACCTCGGTAGGCGAACCCTTATCCCAATAATTGCGAAGTCATAAATAAACAATAAACAAGCGGAAGAGATAAAAATCACGTAAGTCTGACGATAATCATATAGAATGTGCGGAAGTAAGGAAATACATCAAATCCACCTAGAGTTTGGTCTAACGATACAAGAGCAACTAACTAGATACTACAAGTCTAAAAGTAACAAAGTAAATCAAAAGTCTGAATATGTCTCAGATTATGAAATAAGACATAGATAAAGGAAGAATCTCCAAGGCGGCGGACACTCTCATGCTCACCCTGTAAGACTCTCAGCAGCAACTCTCGCACCACAATCAGCCACGAAAACCAGAGGTCTATCCTATCTGGAGCTCTGCACTCATAAAAGAATGCAGCAAGTGCAGGTTAGTACAAACAACAAGTACTGGTAGGTGTCATAGACCGACTAAGAGTAGTTGACATATATAAAGACAATAAGGTAAGAGAAAACAAGCAAGCCATAGAGTAGAAGTCATGCTCCCAAGAAATCGACTCACATAATCAAGCCTTGATGTAACAACTAGCCCCAAGTGAAACAAATATCCAAGTACACCGAAAACCAAGCCTTATCAAGTCAAATCAACACGTAGCCCATATCAAATACAGTCCAAGAATATGACCAACATAGTATCCAAATCATAAGCAACCACGAAGGATAATCAAGCAATGCAATATGAGATATGAATGACATGCAATGCCTGTACTCTTGTACTCTGATTGCATAATACCTCCCCGCCTCGGCATCACAACCCATGGGGGACCCGCGAAGTCCAAGCACCGTCACTCCGCACACAAATCAGAGGACTCAGAGGTGACTTACGATGTTCCATAGTCAGCCCCTCCGCACATATCTCAAATGTTACTTACCATGTTCTATAATCATCAATGTCCCTTCTCATTCCCATCAATAGTGCCAGTCACACAACATAATAAGATGATATGAAATGAATATGGAACGATTCAAGTACAAACAATGAAAAATATCAAGTTCAAGTTGTGCCACACACAGCACACCAATATCATCAACAAGTAATCCACACAGTAATCATACTGAATTTCTAATTTCCATAACAATAAGAGCTAACTATCCCAAAATGGCTATACCAATAACGAGGCGTACACTAAGTACCAATATCAAGTACCAATATCAATATCAAGTAATTTCATATTTTCGATTTACTCCCAATTCACAAACAATCCACCAATTTATACACAACGTACCAAACAGGGTCTTATGGAGTCTACCGGCCATTAGCCCGATTAAACAAGTCACAAGCAATACCAAACCCTAAGGAAACATCCAACCCAACTTCATACCCGATGTTTTACATGAAATCTCCTATCATATCATCTAAATATACACTTCGCTAGTCGAAGTCTCACCACAGGGGTAAACTGTAACCTACCTGGAAAGCCGACCAACAATATCACCAACAATCACTCCTTAGTCTTCCCTTTCCTTTGAGCCTCGAGATAAATAAAGTCTACGCACATTCGAATCAAGAAATTAGAATCAAGAAGAACATCAATCAAACCCTATTTCTATTCAAGACCCAAATTCTCAACCTATGGAATAGGGTTTATGAACTAGAAAGGTGAAATTAGGAATCTATAGGCCTCAACATGAAATTAAGCTCTAAGTGATCAATTCCCATCAATGACAAGCTAGAAGAACCAACAATTTACTTAAATTCGGATTCTAGGCACAACCCCCAAATTTGGGTATAAACATAACTTTAATTCTCAAAAATTAGCCACTAATTAGGAAGGAATCATATAATAATAGATTCTAATCATCAATTCCATGCTTAATCAAGCCTAATCCACCAACAAATTAAAGTTTAATAATTAACAACTTATTTAAGAAAGAAACCCCAAAACCCTCTCTTATTCTTCCAAGTTCTATGGATTTTCTACCATGAATTCTTACTTAGGGAGGGTAAATGAAAGAGATTAAGATTAGGGAACTTACCCTCATTAGAAATCTGACCAAACCCTTCTAAAATAGCCTCCAAGATGCTAAGGAAATGTAATTTTTAGAACGGGAGGAAGAAGGGTTTTCATAAGGCATTTAAATAAAAAAATCTAGCCCGTCGGCCGCTTCAGCGATTCAGCCATCGCTTCAGCGGTTCAGCCAGGCTTTCACGCGCGCTTCCGTGCCAAAGCGGTCACCAGACACCAGAATTTTCTAGTGTCTTCCCAAACTTGAAATTGACCCTCGGTACCATCCCAGAACCTCTCGAACACAAACCAAATATGCAGATATACATAAAAACATGCTACGAACGTACTCGTGGCCTCTGAATTCCAATCGGAGGTCACTTTGACCGAGTCAAACCCCGATACCTAAAAACTAACTTTCCAACTTAAGTCCCAAAATGCACCCGAGTACATTGGGAATCGAACCGGATATACACACAAGTTCTAAACGACCGTCCGAATCTCTCAAAATCGACAAATTTCCGATAAAGGTCCATTTACCCAAAAGCCAACTTTAAGTCAACTCTTTTTCCCTTTAAGCCCAATTTTCCCCAAAAAGTCACTCAAATCATATCCAAACACCTCGGGAAGTGTGTCAACTGTCCTCTCGGGTCAAATATGAGCTAAACAAGCTCGAGAAAGGGTCAAAAGCATGAAAAAGCAATAATAACCGAATAGGTTGTTACATCAGATATCAATTAAACAATAGCTCATCCTCGAGCGACAAGGAAGAGAACGGGGAAAGATACCTGAGCTCGCAACAACTGGGGATATCTCGAACACATATCGGGCTCCTCCTACTAGGAAGGATTCCCATTGCTCAGAACTGAATCCCAATGAATGATACAGGAACCATCAGAATGGTACTTCTTTGTCGTAGAGACATGAAAGATCGGACCAACACCTGACAGACCTGGTGAACAACTAACTCACAAAACACAAGATCAATACAACGGATAATGTCAAACCGGCCAATGCACCTCGGGCTCATTGTCATACCCTAGCAATGGTAGGGCATGACAGGCACCCGACTCTCATCAGAGTCGAGCGAACCCTTAGACATTCACTCTATTAAAACCTGTCATTTTAAAAACTTTTGAGAACATAAATTTTTTCCCAAATAGAAATCATTATCTCTATAACGATTATGAAAACTTTCAATCAATAAGTACTTTAGACCAATCTAAATCATCAAAAATACATACTCTTTTAAAATCCATAAATGACTCAACTGATATCACTTTGTCGACATCTCGACAAACATACCACAGGACACTGTCTACAGAAGTCTCTAAGAAGTGAGTTGGACATTATGAGTCAGGACAGGGCCCTGACATACCCATAATCATACATATCTATACATGACTCAGCACAGCTCCAGAATGAGGTGGAACTTGCCAATCCCAGCAGACGTGAGAGCATCCTAGCTATATACTTAACCTGCCAAACAATCTGGGGCTGCGGGCATGAACACAGCGTCCCCAGGCAAAAGGACGTCAGTACGGACAATGTACTGAGTATGCAAGGTGGTAACAAGTCATAATCATAATTTGATTTAGGATTGAAGAAATCACAATCTAACTCAATACCTGCAGCCTTCGCTGGAAGAAACATAAATGTATACACGAAGTCTCAAAACAATCTTTAAGTAAATAACGCAATCCAACACACATTCTTTAAGTAAATAATGCAATCTAACACACATTCTTTAAGTAAATAATGCAATCTAACACACATGCCACTTCCGACATGTTAACAAAATGGTCCCTTCGGATAGCCGCTTCCGGCTAATTACACAATAGTCCCTTCGGACAGCCGCTTCCGGCTAATAACACAATAGTCCCTTCGGACGGCCGCTTCCGGCATAATAATGATGGCCCCTTCGGAAATCCGCTTCCGGCTTAATAATGATGGCCCCTTCGGGCAGCCGCTTCCGGCTTAATAATGATGGCCCCTTCGAGCAGCCGCTTTTGGCTTAATAATGATGGCCCCTTCGGGCAGCCGCTTCCGGCTTAATAATGATGGCCCCTTCGGGCTGCTGCTTCCGGCTTAATATCACAATCATGTCAACACAAACTTAATCCATAAATATCAATACAAGAGATGATGCTATGGAATGTAAACATAAATCGTAAATGAAATGAAATAGTAAAATCTCGCACCTCCTTCGGAGTGGTTTTGAAAATATAACTTTATGTTCCTTTAGTATAAAACTAATTTCCTCAAAATAATTAGTAAAACTATATACACAACTCAACTGGCACCTTATGGGTGTTCCCTTCGGAACAGAATAGGAGTACAATATCAATAAGCCATCACAAGAAACATTTAGACCTTACTCGTCTAAGAATGGAATCATATGGAGTACATATAGAAAGAATAGCGCAAGGATCATGCCAAAGGAAGAAAGGTTTGCCTTACATACCTGTTGACGACTAACTGCAAAACCGTTCGCTTTGTCGCTCTTTTAGCCTATTTAACATAAAAGTAACGTTATCGTCAGTAGCTATACTTTCTAGCTCGTAAATCCGTAGCCCATCGCTTTATAGAACTTGTTCTTTAACCTATACATTCTCGTTTAGGGTTTTCCATTAGTTAAGGGCTTAACGAAAATCGGGCAGCATTTCCCCTATATATTCGCCTAACCCGAATTTCCAATTATCCTCCTGTTAACACAGAAATACCAACAACAGAGATATACATACAAAATTTTCACAATTCAGCCCGTAACAATTCTAACAACCCAACAACTTCTCTTAATCCATTTCAACCCACAATTTCCTATAACATCGATTTCATGCATTTTCTTAATTCCAATTTCGTCCAATTCAATTTTAATAACTCCATTACAATACTATTAACATAATTACACCATAAAACAAGAAAATCTTACCTTAATTTTCTCGGGGGAATTTCTACTCTTAATTGCTCCAATTTCGCAATTGCTTCTTCCTCAATTCAATATCAAATGTTGCTATCACCTCCTTGAACTTGTATATCACTTGGAACTTGATTGACTAAGCAAAAAAATTAATTTTTCACCTCCATCCATGGCTGGCCGTGAGCAGCCATTGAAATTGTTCTTGCTTTTTTTTTTTTTTAAGCTCCAATTTTGCAAAAAAAATGAAAATGAATCCTAACTAGTCATTATCTTGATCACTTATATGATCGCCTATATCCCTACACGTGTCCCCCCACTAAATGACTCACCAAATCATTTGTTGAGTTGTATCTCTTTTTTTTAAAAAAAAATTTCGGGTGGGGCCCACTTTCAATAATTAATTTAATTAATCACTAATTCCTACTTAATAAATTAATCATAATTAATTAGTTCCTGATCCCCAATAATATTTTTAAACTAAATAAAATTTATAAACAATTTATGTTCTAATAAAAATTGAAAATTAAAGATTTCTATTTCGTGTCCGAAAATGATTCTGCTTTTAATCTGAGTCGATTTGCTTGCGAATAATTAGGCGTATAAATATACGGGGTATAACATCCTTCCCCCCTTTAGAACATTCGTCCTCGAATGTTGGACTGACTCTGAATTCCCAATACTTTCTCAAGTGTTCTCTTAGTTAACTACGCCCTTCACATACCGCTATTCTTGTACCATTCGTACAAAGTGCATCCAATCTTAGTCGTAGTCTTTCCTTCTCCTAGTATATTCTGCTCTACATATCTTATTGTACTAAAATTCGCTGGATGTCTATTTTGCCATACTCTTTCCCCTTCCTCTATTCGCCATTTGGTTTTCTCATATCCTACTATAGGAGGGATTCCTATCCCTTCTCCTTTACTACCTATATGTCACAATATCATTAGCCAATAACTCCGTTGTCAACATCTTAACTTCTAATCGAGTATAGCATTGCTATCCTTCAGAACATCTCTTAAGTTATTCATTACAATTCTCTTGTCGTATTCTTTCCTTTTTATAAGTATCCACCTTCTGATGTCATATTATCTAAGTTATTTGCCAATAATTCTCAGCACTATCTCAAATACCATCTTGGTTTCTATCCGTTTATTGCTGGCTTTACTCATTTCTATGACAATCCTTATGATGTTCACATTACAGCCTGTTTGTAATCCATCTGATAACGTAACACTTCTTAATCTTATTCACAATTCTCAACATGTTTTAATTACACTCCGTGAACTAGGCGTACTTAACCCTTCACCCTTTCTGATCGATCTTACCCTTAGTATCTCACAAACTGTCTTACTAATACCTTTATAACTTGTCATAATTCTTCCTTCTCTGTACTTTTATCTCAATCATACTACTACTTTTTCTATTTCTGGGAAAATTTTGGCAGAGTTTCCTCTGTACTTCTTACTATCCCAGAACCTGCACGCAGGAAATACCAATAATGCCTCACAGGGCTAACTTATATACGCATATATCATATCGTATCATAGCCACACAGGGCTCCCAATTTCCAGAAAAAGTATAAAGGTGTCAGGACTTACCTCACATATCGCACCTCGAGACGTACCTGATCTGTTAACGATCTGTTCTGTTATACTTTCCTATCCACCTTCTCTTTCATCCTCCAACTTTACATTTCAATCATATTTCAATATTCTTACCTTATCCAACATGCCTCTTCCGCACCGTTACTTACCTCTGTACTTTGTAACTGCTAATATCATCGGTCGCTTTCTTCTGTTGATGTCGTTCTTTAGCTGAAATCAAAGGTTAGTACAAGGGACTTCATTTCCTATGACTGGGCTTTATCGCACGATCTTAGGTATGAAAGAAAAGTAACCATCCTAAATGCCCTGTAGCCTCCTGTTCATAAGTGTGGTCGACTACACACCCATGAACAAGACTCTACCTGACACGACTTTGCAGACAACCCCTAGAACGAACTGCTCTAATACCACTTTATCATACACTAGCAATGGTAGGGCATGACGGGCACCCGACTCTCATCAGAGTCGAGCGAACCCTTACACATTCGCTCTATTAAAATCTGTCATTTCAAAAACTTTTAAGAACATAAATTTTTTTCCCAAATAGAAATCATTATCTCTATAACGATTATGAAAACTTTCAATCAATAAGTACTTTAGACCAATCTAAATCATCAAAAATACATACTCTTTTAAAATCCATAAATGACTCAACTGATATCTCTTTGTCGACATCTCGACAAACATACCACAGGAGTGGTCTACAGAAGTCTCTAAGAAGTGAGCTGGACATTATGAGTCAGGACAGGGCCCTGACATACCCATAATCATACATATCTATACATGACTCAGCACAGCTCCAGAATGAGGTGGAACTTTCCAATCCCAGCAGATGTCAGAGCATCCTAGCTATATACTTAACCTGCCAAACAATCTGGGGCCGCGGGCATGAACGCAGCGTCCCCAGGCAAAAGGACGTCAGTACGGACAATGTACTGAGTATGTAAGGTGGTAACAAATCATAATCATAATTTGATTTAGGATAGAAGAAATCACAATCTAACTCAATACCTGCAGCCTTCGCTGAAAGAAACATAAATGTATACACGAAGCCTCAAAACAATCTTTAAGTAAATAACGCAATCCAACACACATTCTTTAAGTAAATAATGCCATCTAACACACATTCTTTAAGTAAATAATGCAATCTAACATACATACCGCTTCCGACATGTTAACAAAATGGTCCCTTCGGACAGCTGCTTCCGGCTAATAACACAATAGTCCCTTCGGACTGCCGCTTCCGGCATAATAATGATGGCCCCGTCGGGCAGCCGCTTCCGGCTTAATAATGATGGCCCCTTCGGAAATCCGCTTCCGGCTTAATAATGATGGCCCCTTCGGGCAGCCGCTTCCGGCTTAATAATGATGGCCCCTTCGAGCAGCCGCTTTTGGCTTAATAATGATGGCCCCTTCGGGCAGCCGCTTCCGGCTTAATAATGATGGCCCCTTCGGGCTGCTGCTTCCGGCTTAATATCACAATCATGTCAACACAAACTTAATCCATAAATATCAATACAAGAGATGATGCTATGGAATGTAAACATAAATCGTAAATGAAATGAAATAGTAAAATCTCGCACCTCCTTCGGAGTGGTTTTGAAAATATAACTTTATGTTCCTTTAGTATAAAACTAATTTCCTCAAAATAATTAGTAAAACTATATACACAACTTAACTGGCACCTTATGGGTGTTCCCTTCGGAACAGAATAGGAGTACAATATCAATAAGCCATCACAAGAAACATTTAGACCTTACTCGTCTAAGAATGGAATCATATGGAGTACATATAGAAAGAATAGCGCAAGGATCATGCCAAAGGAAGAAAGGTTTGCCTTACATACCTGTTGACGACTAACTGCAAAACCGTTCGCTTTGTCGCTCTTTTAGCCTATTTAACATAAAAGTAACGTTATCGTCAGTAGCTATACTTTCTAGCTCGTAAATCCGTAGCCCATCGCTTTATAGAACTTGTTCTTTAACCTATACATTCTCGTTTAGGGTTTTCCATTAGTTAAGGGCTTAACGAAAATCGGGCAGCATTTCCCCTATATATTCGCCTAACCCGAATTTCCAATTATCCTCCTGTTAACACAGAAATACCAACAACAGAGATATACATACAAAATTTTCACAATTCAGCCCGTAACAATTCTAACAACCCAACAACTTCTCTTAATCCATTTCAACCCACAATTTCCTATAACATCGATTTCATGCATTTTCTTAATTCCAATTTCGTCCAATTCAATTTTAATAACTCCATTACAATACTATTAACATAATTACACCATAAAACAAGAAAATCTTACCTTAATTTTCTCGGGGGAATTTTTACTCTTAATTGCTCCAATTTCGCAATTTCTTCTTCCTCAATTCAATATCCAATGTTGCTATCACCTCCTTGAACTTGTATATCACTTGGAACTTGATTGACTAAGCAATAAAATTAATTTTTCACCTCCATGCATGGCTGGCCGTTAGCAGCCATGGAAATTGTTCTTGCTTTTTTTTTTTTTTTAAGCTCCAATTTTGCAAAAAAATGAAAATGAATCCTAACTAGTCATTAACTTGATCACTTATATGATCCCCTATAGCCCTACACGTGTCCCCCCACTAAATGACTCACCAAATCATTTGTTGAGTTGTATCTCTTTTTTTAAAATTTTTTTTTGGGTGGGGCCCACTTTCAATAATTAATTTAATTAATCACTAATTCCTACTTAATAAATTAATCATAATTAATTAGTTCCTGATCCCCAATAATATTTTTACACTAAATAAAATTTATAAACAATTTATGTTCTAATAAAAATTGAAAATTAAAGATTTCTATTTCGTGTCCGAAAATGATTCTACTTTTAATCTGAGTCGATTTTCTTGCGAATAATTCGACGTATAAATATACGGGGTATAACACTCATTTACCAGTCACAACTTTCTAAACTTAGCTCAAGCTCCAATCCTCATATCTCCATATTTGAATTTCCCTCACAACTGATCCTCAAATAAACGAATTGCTTTACTCGAATTCTCTGATTTGATAAAACCGCAACTCTGAACGGGATCAATAGGCCCCACAAACACTTTCCCAAACCAACGCAATCCTCAGAAACATGGTCACAACCCATAGCCCATTCTGAACCAATAAAATACTCTGATTTTGCTAACTCCTTCTCCCACATCTTCTAAGGCCGTTACTTGAATCGCAATTCCTTAGAAACATATGAACACACATACCAAAATTCTGAACCCATAACCTACTCTCGCCAGAAAGAATCCTTGATTCATCTGAGATCTTTAAACAATTCTATCAAAATCTATCTTACTGACAGCCAACTTGGCTAGTTCCAAGACTTCTTAAACCTTCAAATCACAATACATGAATCATACCACTGAATAACTCATCGAGCAAACAACTGGCCACTATAAAGATCTCTCGCACAACAGTTCCTCCTCAAATCTGTATTAAGCTCATTGTATACCATTATTCTATTCAAGTAGGCTATTCTCGGAAAATATCATCAAATCCACTAGAAAACCCTAACAATGCTTGGTAAATCTGTCATACCTCAAATATGAGCCGAAACATATCGAATCTTTAAATATCTCACTGGAATATAAATATAGACCATTAATCTTAACTCGTACAATGCTGACCCTGAATGAATGCACAACTCTCGAATACATCCAATAGTCTTTTGAACTGACTCTAAATTTTTGAAACCAATCACAATCCTATCGCACATCTGTGGCGATCAATTCTAATCTTTTCCTTACGCGTAGCAAATCATGTCTATCACTTTCGACTCCAAAAGCTGAGTCCTACCCAAGTTGTCAACTTATTACCAAAGAACTACACCTTATGATTTCAATCTTCATGTTTCTCAACCTTTACCCGATACGCAAATACGATAGCATCCCGAACTTTTTGACGCAAAACCTGTAGCCTCATATAATACCCCTTTAACCATAGAATATCCCGTTGTAACACCTCGATATGCTATAATTTTTTTGAAAGTATCCAATCTTACAACTGTCGCTCTAAATCTCACGCAATTACTCCTAGGTCCTTAATATTCAAAAGCGCTTACCCAAAGTATCCAGTCAATATTATTTGTAATCTTACTGAATTACCACGAGTAGGGTCTCCCCTGAAAATATAACTCTAGCCTCACATGATAGGAACTCCACAATCTTTTCTCTTAAAGCACGCAAACTCATCCACTGTAGAATGTTACGAACTTTTCCAACAGTGTACCACTAAGCCACTTCTTATAAATCTCAACTAGTCGGTTTACTGAACTATGCTTCTCAGTAGTCGCGGATCACTGTTGCACCCCAGAAATTTTTCCGTTAGTATACAGTGAATAGGCAAACAAAGGTCATAGTGTAAGCGGTGTTTTGAGACGAGTGATAACATCCTGTAGGTTGGTATTGAAGTGTTGAACAATTGTTAAGAAGGTTTCATAAGGATCAGAGATAAAACGAGGTGATGAAAATTAGATTCAGTGAACTGGTGGATTATACGATCGATTATACAGACCGTATAATGGTTTTACAGCCGTATAATGAACCGTAGAAGTGTCACAGAAGGAAGTTGAGGAAAGGTGGGTTTTACGGTAGATTATACGGATCGTATCATATTATACGACCCGTATAATGAACCGTCAAGTTGACATAGAGAAGGGTGACCACTGAAGCAGTTTTACGGTCAATTATACGGACCGTATAAATTTATACGGACTGTATAATGGACCGTATAATGGCATCGGGACAAATTTCAATTTTATAAAATAATGATGCAAGTTCATTTTATTTATTTCCCCTTCTCACTCCACGACCCAATCTCTCTCTAGAACATTCCAAATTCTTCCAAAACAAGAATTGAAGTGAAAATTTAAGATCAACTTCATCAATATACAAAAACCAAGTGTAAGAAACACATCAAAGGATCATTTAAGTCAAGAAATTCCAAAGAAGGTGGAACTAGGGTTTTGTCTAAGTGAAGAATTTAAACTCAAGACTTGTTCAACTATCATATAAGGTATGTTTCATGACTTTATCATGTTGTTTAAGGTATTAGAAGACTAAGAAGCTTGAATTGTAGAAAGACATGGGAAATGGGTCTTCAATGGGTGAATAGTGTCATCATTGAAGGATAGTGGAATTGAATCGTGAATGTTGAAGTATTGTGACTATGAATACGTTATAAATGATGTTTATATCATGAAATAAGTATTAAATGCGAAAAAACACAATAATGAGTTATACGGATAAATGTGGGAAAAATTGGAGGAAAATGGTGGAATGCGGTGAATATATATAAATGATGGTTGTTGATTGTAATATTGTGGATGTTGTTGTGAGCGTTGGGAGTCGATATGGACTATGGGAAGAGTAGCATAAATAAATGAAGTACTGCCTAATTTTCTCTAGAAATAGTGACGTATTCCCTTAAGTCGACTAACTAACATTAATACGGATTCTTTCGTGACGGTAGCGACGTGACATTAAAGGAGAGCAAGTGAACGATAGCGTAGCTAAACGACAAAGGTATGTGAGGCTAGTCCTTTCTTTCTAATGGCATGAATCCTATAGCATAAGTTCCTTTCCTTTTCGTGAGTTCCTATATTTCGGAATTGCTAGAAGCCTAAATCCATAAATGTCTATATAAGATAAGAGATATGATATGATGATGCCATATTGATAATGATGCTATTTATTGCTACACTCACCTTATGTACTAATTCCTTCAAGGTGAGGCAGAATGTCCACAATTGCTCCATAATGAAATCGGGGGAGCGCGACCTTACGTCACCCCGATAGAGTATAGTTGATCTTGAGTCTTATGCATGTACTATGATAAGCATATTATGATAAGCATATTATGATAAGCATGGTATTACAAGTATTCTATGATGAGCATATCATTATCATATTTTTTATATCCCGTATTTTGCGCATTCGGATATTTTGAGATAATTGCGACAAGTTAAAGACAAGACTATATTTTGATCTTGTTTGGTATATAAATTGGCTATAACAAAATTTTGATGTGGAAATATTAAGAACGGCTAGGGGTAAAAAGGGAAATTCGCAAGATTACTCATGGAAATATGGAGGGAGGCTAAGGGCAAATTTGGAATTTGGAAAATAAATTTTTTATGTATTGCAAGACAAAAAAAAGATGGGCTTGGAAATAAAGGGCCTTGTGGCCGTCCAAGTGATTGGGCCAAGGCCCACTTGGGAGCTTATTATTAATAGAAAAAAGATGACTAATTGGGTCATATCTTTTTCATCTTCCATATTTAGAAACTTCAAGAAGCTTGAAGAAGAACAACAACAAAGGCCATTCGACAATAGCTCCAAAAATTGAAGCCTCCAAATTTGATCCAAAAAAATATTTTCTTCTAGTATTCCCACTAATTCAAAGGTCCTCTTTAACATGGTGTTACACCTTGAAAAATTTCCCGTTGGTACGCAAGTAAATGAACTAATGATGGGTGCGAGGAGTGCGAGTGTATAATGTTTCATGGGAAATGTATGTGAAGGGATGTGGATGATTAGAATGAAAAGTCGAGAAATGAGAAAAATTGAAAGTTGGCAAAACTGCCCAGTGGTCGTATATTGCAAATACGGACCGTAAACTGGTATACGGTCCGTAAACTACCAGGTTGTAAACTGGCATGCCAAACTTCAACTTTCTGCCAGCTGAGGAAGAGGTATAATACGACCTGGTGGACGGACCGTAAAGTGATTTACGGCCCGTAAACCATGGTCGTAAATCACCATGCATGCAGGCCAAAGTCTCTGGTCCTGCTTAAGCTTAAAGACGACCACGAGGGACGGTCCGTAAAGTGGAATACGGACCGTAAACCTCCATGGACGACCACTGTTCACCCAACACAGATTTTCCAATTCATTAAATATGAGGATCAAGACATGTCTTATTTCATTTTCACATTACACCACTTCTCTCTACAACTTCTCTCTACATTTATTATATGAGTTTTCAAGGATTATAGGCCATCAATAACATTAAGACAAGTGAATCAAGGATAAGGGAATCATCAAGGATCATCCAAGTCAAGAAATCCAAATGGAGAAAAACTAGGGTTTTGCTTAAAGAAGAATATTATCAACCAAAGCTTGTTCCTACAACTTCTAAGGTAAGATTCATGATTTTTACAAGATGTTTAAGGTATTGGAGAATTAAAATACATGGATTGTAGAAAATGTGGTCAACTAGGTCATGAATGATGAATAGTGACATTTTGAGAAATAGTTTGAATTGAGTTATGAATGTTGTTGTGTTGTGATATGAATGTGTTATAAATGGTATTAAGATCATGAACTAAACACTTTAGACGAATGGACGAAGTTGGGTGTTATGACCATGAATGTGGGTGAATTAGAGGCAAATTGAGGAATCTAGATAATGTGGATAATGTGAATGACTAATGTCCATTGTTATGATATTGAATGAAGGTATAAACGCTAGCATTGGAAGGAAACGTGCAAGTGTAGAATAGTTCGACGGAAAGGTATGTAAGGCTAACCCTTTTTTCATAAGGCATGGTTCTTGGCCAAATTCCTAATTCCTCTCTATGAGTATGTTGTCTTCACATGGTTGGCATTCCGAGCCCATAAGCTCACGACCCTTGATATGTACTATGATTAGACTATGTTCCTCGCATGACGAGTAAGTCCATAATGTAGATGTAACGATAATGATGAGGATAGTAATGATGATGAGAGTAAAATGAGATTAGAGATGCTTACGAGCTATGAGATATGTATATGTATGCCTATGAAGGGATATGATAAGACCCCGAGCTTATGATGCCAGGCAAGACTATATGTATATGACTATGTATAAAGTATGTATACGATCACGAAACACGCGCACACCTCTGTAGATGGTACGAATAACCCTGATGCCTTGGTAGGGCCAGGTATGCATGATCTTGAGCCTTGGTTGGCCAAGTATATATATATACAAAACACCGATCCTATAAGGTCGGGTATGCTATGTAAATGATATGTATATGAAATGATTATGTACATAAAATGAATATGAATGTGATAAGACTATGTATAAGGATACGAATAAGGACATGTATACGAATAGGAGCACAAGTATGGTACGGGTATTATTATGGGATACGAACGACGATGTATGCAAGTAAGCGACATGATGATGATGATATTACTCTCCCCTCCTATGCTATTTTCATATGATATCTATTATGCTTCTATAATGATGTTGATCATGATTTACATACTCAATACATTCTTCGTACTGACGTCCTTTTGTTTGTGGACGCTGCGTCATGCCCGCAGGTGCACAGGGAGACAGACTTGATCCATAGCTGCTTATTCAGAGATTACATAGCAGAGCTCCATTTCTTTCGGAGCCGTAGCTTTTGGGTACTTATTCTTTTGTGTATAAAATTATGGGCATAGCGGGGTCCTGTCCCGCTCATACGATATGTCATACTCTTAGAGGCTCGTAGTCATGTGTATGTGGGTAGAGATGTTCGGCCATGTCGGCCCATGTTTTGTATATATTTTGTTGGCCTCGTCGGCCTTGTACTTATGATGTGGAATAGATGCCTATGATATGTTAAATGATGATGGTCGTCTAATGGGATCAGTATGATTAACGATAAGAAAAGCACGAATTGACTTATGGTTCACCTAGATGTTATGTTATGTACGATAAGGGGGTGCTCGGGTGGGGTAGCACCGGGTGCTCGTCGCGGCCCCCTAGCCGGGTCGTGACACATGGTATAATTGTTGGAGCAAGAGAATCACTATTTGTTACAAGTTCATAATTCTAGACAAAAGGAAAATCAAGGGAAAAAAGGTAAGAATCAATCTTTTTTTATATGTTATGAATGGTTTGGGTATGTTGTAGTATGTAGAATTGAATGAAAACCATGAATTTAGCGTGTTGGAGTGGTGGCCGTGTGGTGTAGATCTTGGCCGTGTGTGTGTGTGTTGTGTTGTATAGGGATGATGAATTAATTTTATCTAGTATTTTGGTTGTTGTTGTCATGAATTCTATGATGAAAATAAAGGTGTAATGATTCTAGTGAATTGTAATGGTTGGAGAGTTGTTTTAGAAGTTAATGTAATTTGAATATAGTCTTCTTGTATTTATGGAAAATAATGTTGTTAGTGTGTAAATGGTAGGTATAATTCATGAACTTGAAAGAAGGAAATGTGTCGCTATTGTTCTTGTTGAATTTGGAAGGTTTCGGGTGAAGTAAAATATTGATTGGGTTGTTGGAATATTATGTGAATGGTTAGAAGTATTCTTGAATCATGTTAGAAATATTTCAGATTTATCCTTGAATGTGGGATCATTGGTGTTAGCTTGAATATATGTGATTACATTGGATAAATGAAATGCCGTGAATTGTGTGACAAGAGTTGTTGATGTTAGAATATTTTTTGGGATTGATTATTGAAGTTGTTAGTATGATTGTTGGTAATGTTGTTAATAATTGGGCCTAGTTAGATTCTCGGGGATGGTGTATTTACAGGGGAAATGCTGCCGAAATTTCGGCAGATTATAAGTGAGTTTACTTGAAAGATTAAGACAAGTGTGTGACAATATGTCTGACGATTATGCAAATCTCCTTGAATGTAGATTAACGAGCTTGGACAAATAAACGTAGCCAATAGGATGTGGAGCAGGTATGTAAGGCTTACCTTTTCTTTCTTTTGGCATGATCTTTATAAAACGAGCAAATGACGTATATGTACGATTTCAAAGAAATTTCCTATTCTTAGAGACACTAGGATGGCTAATATTTTTGACTTCCATAAGTTGTCTCATATGGTTTTGATGTATATCTATGATGTCCGAAGTTTGTTGATATGTTTCCAAATGGCATTCGAAAGATAACTGATATGAATAAAGTTTTTGTTAGGCCCCGTGTTTTCGTACAATTGGAAATCGAGAAATAATTATGACTCGGGTGTTAGAAGGACATAAATTAATTTTTGAGAATATGACTATGTTGGTTATGGAATCCTTAATGCTAAGACCTCGGGGAGGGCCGAGGATAAATTTGGAATTTCGGAAATTAGTTTCGGGAATTACAAAACGGGGATTTTAATGTAGTGGGCCAAGAGAAATTGAGCAACAAATTGAGGCCCAAGTGTTGAGGAGTGGCCGGCCCCTTGCCAAGCCCAACCCACCAACTTAATGTCATGTGCTAAGCACATGACTATTATAGGATATATATCCACAATCCCTTAGGAAATTTCATTTAATTAGAAAGCAATCCAAGAACACCAAGAACATAAGGGTTCGGCCGAATAGAGAAGAGAAAGAAAGAAAAATTCCAAGCTTGTGTGGTGATTCAAAATTCTAGTTTCTACATGTTTGTGAAGTACTCAAGACGCTCTCCGACGTGGTATAATTAGCTTGGCACGAGGACGACGTTTTCGACAAGTCGGGTTTTCAAGAAAAGGTGAGAATTCTTACCCTTTTATGTTATAGAATTGAGGTGAATGTGTTAAGCATTGGAAGTAGATGGAGATCCCGTAATTTTAACGTAAATAGAAAGTCGTGGGTGTGTGTGTGTAGTGTGTTTGGCCGTGAGTTATGGAAGAAAGAAATGATTTGAATTGATCTTGTTTAAGTTGGCATAATGTGTTGTTGTGATCCTTATATCGTAAATGATTGATTGTTGAATTAAATTGGCGGTGGAAAACGAATTCGGATGTTATCGGAAAGTGTATATCCTTGGTATCTTTATGTATATCAATGTATATTTTGGGTGCTAGAGACTTTAGATATGACTTTATAATGATATTGATGAATTCGGAATGAAACGACGTTAGTTAGAATGTTCGTCGAAAAATTTTGATATTTTGAAGAACTATGGAAATTAATTGATTTTGGTGCAATTTCGTGTATGGCTTAGATTGAATTTGGAATGTGTTTGACTAGTGTTGGATGGGTAAATGAATACAATTATGTGAATATAGAATTGGGATTTTGAAAGTTTGAATGGAAAGTTGCCAACTTAAGAAATCATGTAGGACTTTGAAGCTAGAGTGAATTGATTGTTGTTTACATTGTTTGGTTGATGTGTGGGCTGTTGTGGTTGGCTAATTTGAGCCGAGCTACGCCTCGGGGATGTTAGATTTATAGGGGAAATGCTGCCGAAATTTCGGTAGGCAAATATGGAGTTAAAGGCATTTTTGAGCCTAAGAATCTCAATTGGTAACTTTGACCATTTGCAGATTTCTGACGAAACGGGACGGGACGTTTGGAAGGACTTACGACGTCTGTGAGGTATGTAAAGCTTCCCACTCTTTCATTTGGCATATCCTAGTGTACTGGTAGAATATGAGATCCTCCGGAGCATTTCTGCTCCTCGAAACCCGATCCACAGAAAAGTTACTATTCATTCAATTCGATTGAAGCCTAAAGGCTCCCCTTTGGCTAGAATGCCACTATTCGTCCGAAACCTATCGAAATGTGGTCGGGTAACCTAGAAATGATTATGTATGACCCTTGGCATATAACTGCTCGTAAAAATATGTTCGCCACCTCACTTCGACTCGAGGTGGGTCCGCTACCCCAAAATGCCCGATTTGCCCTTCGGGCCATCTTTGAGAATAAAGTTGAAAGTACTACTTATGGTCTTTGGAACGTCCTTTTACGGGATACGTTTTGAGCAATCCGATACGCCAACTTATGTTTTGAACTCTCGGCACCATTTTGGAAACGTTTTCGTGAAGGGAAACCTTATGTCGACTAAGTATTCGACTATTTTGTAATATGATATGATTTATGAGTTTACTTTGTTTTGAAACACTATTTTGAAATACGATTTGCATTTGTTTGCTCACGACTCCGCTTGTGCCTTTTTATGACTTCGTTCACCGGTTCCCGGGCCGGTTTTGATTCGTGCGCTGTATGATAAATTCGGCCGTATGCTGTGTTACGGTTCCCGAGGCTTCGCCATAGGGCCCGGTTCCGTTTGGAGTTATGCTGTGATATGGCTCGGGACGCGATACGCTCACCGATGATTATGATTATGTTCGGGGATGTACGGAGATTTGAAACCTTCTGGTGTTATGCTGTGTGTGGCGCCAGCGTCGGAGTGGCGACCACGTTCTTAAGCGTTTGCATGATTTTATTTGCATAAAATATATGTATATGATTTCGATACAGATTTTGACATACCAGTTTGTGCCCCCACTTTGACATCTGATTTACTTTCGGTTTTGATCCATAATTCTGTACTCCGTGCTTTACATACTCAGTACATATTTCGTACTGACCCTCTCTCTCCGGGGGCTGCGTTTTATGCCCGCAGGTGCAGACATCGGTGATCCTCCGCAGTAGGCTTCACTTCTTGCTTTCCGGAGTACTCTTGTTTGATCCGGAGTCCACTCTTGGTATAGACTCCTCTACTCTGTATATACTTTGTATATTTGACAGTTTGGGTACGGCGGGGCCCTGTCTCGCCATATGTTATGTTTTGAATTCGTAGAGGCCTGTAGTCATCTTTGTGGGGCGAGGGTCCTATGTGTGTGTTGTCTGATTTTGCTTTCGGGTCTTAAAGCGGTCCGTTTGATATGATGGCCCCAAATGGCCCTTCTGTATATATTTGTATTTTGACCGGCGATGTCTATTCCGCCACTTTGTTTGAGTTTGATTTGATATGACCGCTTAAGACATATATTTCGATATAAATTATGTGTGATTTAACTTTTGAAAATTCTGAAATAAGTTTGGATTCGGAAATGAATATGCGATTTGGTCTGGGTACCCAGGTAGGGTGCTAGTCGCGGCCCACGGGGCTGGGTCGTGACAAAAGTGGTATCAAAGCGGTTTGTCCTCGGAATGTCTACAGGCCGTGTCTCGTAGAGTCTTGTTTATCGATGTGTTGTGCACCACGTCTATAAGCAGGAAGCTACAGGGCATTTAGGATGTTACCTTCTTTGAAATCTTAGATCGTGCGATAGAGCTGTGCTATTAGGATGATTTTGATCTGACTCGCCTTCGTGTTTGCAGTGATGCCTCCGAAGAAGGCAACGGCGGCCCAAAAGGGCAAGGCGAGGATTGGAGAGACTAGCCAGGCACAGCGAGCTACCCGGGCTCGTGTTTATGATTTTCCTGAGGATGTGCCACAGTCTGAGGGGTCTGCTACACCCCCACTAGTACAACCTGGAGCAGGACCATCGGCAGCTCCAGAGGTCCGTGTACCCGCACCTGAGACTCCAGCTCCTCAGCCAGGGGCGGAGGATCGGACCCTGAGAGAGGCTGTGCAGTTGCTGACTACGCTGGTAGCAGGGTAGGCTCGCAGGCGCGGGCGGAGGGATGATGATGATGATGACAGGCGGGACAGCCTGCGAGTTCGGGAGTTTCTGCTATGTGGCCCTCCAGAGTTCTTCGGGTCCAAGCCCGATGAGGACCCCCATGACTTTATTCGGGGGATGCGACTCTCACTGGACCTAGTCAGGGCTTCGGAGACCGAGTCGGTTGAGCTGGCGTCGCACAGGCTTCGAGATGTGGCTACCCACTGGTATGAGACTTGGGAGCTGTCTAGGGGAGAGGGTGCCCCTCCAGCCACTTAGGATCAGTTTGTGACAGCATTCACCCGCCACTTTTTGCCACCAGAGTTACGGCGGGCACGAGCTGATCGGTTTTTACGTCTGCAGCAGAGGGGTCGGAGTGTTCGCGAGTATAGCCTTGAGTTTGATTCTCTGGCCCGATATGCACCGGCCGTGGTAGCAGACATGTCCGATCGGATGCATAGATATGTTATGGGATTGGACCGGTACTTGGTAGACAGCTGTATGGCCGTGTCACTGCAGACAGACATGGATATTTCCCGGCTTCAGGCCTATGCGATGGGTATGGAGGACCGTCGCAGATCTGATCCTGCTGGCAGAGATCGAGACAGGAGGCCGCCCAAGAGGGCTAGATCCGCGGGTTATTCAGGAGATTCTCGAGGCGGACAGCCTCAGCAGCAGCAGCAGTCTGATAGATATTTTCCTCCTTCCGGCCGGGGTACTCAGTCAGGTAGCCGGAGATTCGACAGTACGGGACCGTCTGGGGCCGGTCAGAGCTCCAGAGCGGCAGGATCGCAGGTATCCAGGGGTCCCAGTCAGGCCAGACCACCTAGACCCCGTTGTCCACATTGCGGGAAGTCTCATCCCGGGGAGTGTTACCGAGCGACGGGAGCTTGTTTTTGTTGTGGCGGTCAGGGCCACTTTATGAGAGACTGCCCATTGGCCAGCGGTTCGGGTAATGCGGCTCCGCAGACAGGGTCAGCCGCCGGTTCTTCCTCTGTTCCATCTGTTGCACGCCCTGGAGGGCGGGGTATTCCAGCACCGGCAGGGCGCGGTCGAGGCCGCGGTGGCGCTTCAGGTTCTAGCGGTCCATCGAACCGCATATATGCTTTGGCCAGCCGCCAGGATCAGGAGGCTTCGCCAAACGTTGTCACAGGTACATTACTGGTTTTCTCCAGATCTGTATATGCTTTGATTGACCCTGGCTCTACTTTATCATATATTTCCCCGCTCGTTGCTAGTAAGATTGGGATAGTGTCTGAGCCTATAGAGCCATTTGAGGTAGCCACGCCAGTTGGGGATTTTATTGTAGCGAGACAGATCTATAGGGATTGTTCCGTGACCATCTATGATCGTGCCACTAAGGCAGATTTGATAGAGTTAGACATGTTCGAGTTTGACGTCATTATGGGTATGGACTGGTTGTCTTCCTGTTATGCTAATGTCGACTGCCAGAAAAAGGTAGTCCGTTTTCAGTTTCCAGGGGAACCGGTCATAGAGTGGTTCAGATCTACTGCATCGCCGAGGGGTAAGTTTATTTCATACCTCAAGGCTAAGAAGATGATCCAGAAGGGTTATATCTATCATTTGGTTCGTGTGCATGATACTGCCGCAGAGGTACCTACCCTTCAGTCTGTTCCGGTCGTCAGCGAGTTTCCAGATGTTTTTCCTGACGAGCTTCCTGGCCTTCCGCCTGAGCGGGAGATTGATTTCACTATTGAGTTGATGCCGGATACGCAGCCTATATCTATTCCTCCGTACAGGATGGCACCAGCTGAGTTGAAGGAGTTGAAGGACCAGCTGAAAGATTTGCTGGATAAGGGTTTTATCAGGCCCAGCACATCACCCTGGGGATCGCCGGTATTATTTGTCAGAAAGAAGGATGGGTCGTTGCGGATGTGTATTGACTACCGGCAGCTGAATAAGGTGACTATTAAGAATAAATATCCCCTTCCCCGGATTGATGACTTGTTTGATCAGCTGCAGGGTGCTAGACACTTCGCCAAGATAGATCTGCGCTCAGGCTATCACCAGGTGCGAGTACGGGAGTCTGATATCCCGAAGACTGCTTTCAGGACCCGGTATGGGCATTATGAGTTCAGAGTTATGTCTTTCGGGCTGACTAATGCTCCCGCAGTATTTATGGATTTGATGAACCGGGTATTTCGGCCATTCCTGGACATGTTTGTTATTGTATTTATTGATGATATCCTGATTTACTCGCGATCAGCCGAGGAGCATTCAGATCACTTGCGGACGGTACTTGGCATTCTCCGCCAGCAGAAGTTATATGCTAAATTCTCTAAATGCGAGTTCTGGTTGAGTTCTGTGGCATTCTTGGGTCATATTGTCGGCGCAGACGGTATTCGGGTCGACACGCAGAAGATTGAGGCTGTGCAGAATTGGCCCAGGCCTACTACTCCGACGGAGGTGCGCAGTTTTCTGGGATTGGCTGGGTACTATCGCAGGTTTGTGGAGGATTTCTCTTCTATTGCAGCACCACTGACGAGGCTTACCCAGAAAGCAGCAAAATTCCAGTGGTCAGATGCCTGCGAGCGCAGCTTTCAGATGCTGAAGGAGAGATTGATTACAGCGCCAGTTCTGGCTCTTCCAGAGGGGTCTGATGGGTATGTTGTATATTGTGACGCCTCTGGTATTGGGATAGGATGTGTATTGATGCAGCACGGTCGAGTTATAGCCTATGCTTCCCGACAGCTCAGACCACACGAGAGGAACTATCCCACTCATGATCTTGAGTTGGCCGCGGTGATTCATGCCTTGAAGATTTGGCGGCATTATTTATATGGGGTCCATGTAGATATCTATACGGACCATAAGAGCCTTCAGTATATTTTTAAGCAGAAGGAGCTAAACTTGCGGCAGCGGAGGTGGCTGGAGCTACTAAAGGATTACGACGTTGATATTCTGTACCATCCAGGGAAAGCCAACGTGGTAGCTGATGCGCTTAGCCGCAAGTCCGTAGGCAGTCTAGCTGATGTTCCATCTGATAAGAGAGATTTGGTTCGTGATATCCATCAGCTGGCCAGCCTCGGAGTTCGTTTGGCAGATTCTGGAGATTCTGGGATTTTTGTTCGCCCGGTTGCTGAGTCATCTATTATTCAGGAGGTAAAGCAGCGCCAGTTTGAGGATCCTATTTTGAGTCGGTATAGAGATGTGGCCCTTAATAAAGCAACGACTCAGTTTGAAATCTCGCCTGAAGGAGTATTATTGTACGACGGCAGATTCTGTGTACCGGACGTTGCGGGCTTACGGCGGCAGATTATGGGCGAGGCACACTATGCCCGGTATTCTGTTCATCCTGGTTCCACTAAGATGTATCGGGATCTCAGGTGTTTGTATTGGTGGGACGGAATGAAGAAAGACATTGCTGAGTTTGTTAGTCAGTGCCCGAACTGCCAGCAAGTCAAGGTCGAGCACCAGAAGCCCGGTGGCTTGTTACAGGAGATGGAGATTCCAGCCTGGAAATGGGAGATGATTAATATGGACTTCATTGTTGGGTTGCCGTGTACTCTACGCAGGTACGACTCTATTTGGGTTATTGTGGACAGGCTGACGAAATCCGCCCATTTCCTTCCGGTCCGGACTACATATTCGGCTGAGGACTATGCCAGATTGTATATCAGAGAGATAGTCAGACTTCACGGGGTCCCTGTATCTATTATTACTGACCGAGGTGCTCAGTTTACAGCTAATTTCTGGAGGTCATTCCAGGAGGGATTAGGGACCCAGGTGACCCTCAGTACAGCTTTCCATCCTCAGACCGACGGGCAGGCCGAGCGCACTATTCAGACGCTCGAGGATATGTTGCGGGCCTGCGTTATTGATTTCAGAGGCAGCTGGGATGATCATTTGCCGCTTATAGAGTTTGCCTACAATAACAGTTATCACTCCAGCATCCAGATGGCCCCGTATGAGGCCCTTTATGGCAGGAGATGCAGATCTCCTATTGGCTGGTTTGACGTGGGCGAGACTAAGCTGATTGGGCCAGATGTGATCCAGGAGGCTGTAGATAAGGTGAAGCTTATTCGGGAGCGACTTTTAGCTGCTCAGAGTCGACAGAAAGCGTATGCTGATAGGCGACGTCGACCGTTAGAGTTCCAGACTGGTGACTGGGTATTCCTGAAGGTGTCGCCTATGAAGGGCGTTATGAGATTTGGCAAGAAGGGTAAGTTGAGTCCGCGGTACATCGGGCCATACCAGATTGTTCGGAGGATTGGCGCAGTCGCCTACGAGCTAGACTTGCCATCCGATTTGGAGTCCGTGCACCCGGTGTTTCATGTGTCTATGCTGCGGAAGTGTATTGGTGACCCTTCCAGGATATTCCCAGTAGATGATCTTCAGGTGACGGAGCAGCTATCTTATGACGAGCGGCCGGTATCTATTCTGGATCGTCAGGTGAGGAGATTGCGCACTAAGGAAGTGCCTTCTGTCAAGGTTCTGTGGCGCAATAACAACCGGGAAGAGATGACTTGGGAGGCGGAGGATGAGATGAAGAAGAGATTCCCCCATTTATTCCCTACGCCTCCTGTAATCTAAACTTTTGTATTTGTTGTACCAATGAACGGATGGACCATGTGTGCTATTTATATATAAAATGGTTTTCCCGTTATGCTTGTGAGCCTTCATAAGATTTGTTTAACATTCGGGGACGAATGTTCTTAAGGGGGGGAGAATGTTAGGCCCCGTGTTTTCGTACAATTGGAAATCGAGAAATAATTATGACTCGGGTGTTAGAAGGACATAAATTAATTTTTGAGAATATGACTATGTTGGTTATGGAATCCTTAATGCTAAGACCTCGGGGAGGGCCGAGGATAAATTTGGAATTTCGGAAATTAGTTTCGGGAATTACAAAACGGGGATTTTAATGTAGTGGGCCAAGAGAAATTGAGCAACAAATTGAGGCCCAAGTGTTGAGGAGTGGCCGGCCCCTTGCCAAGCCCAACCCACCAACTTAATGTCATGTGCTAAGCACATGACTATTATAGGATATATATCCACAATCCCTTAGGAAATTTCATTTAATTAGAAAGCAATCCAAGAACACCAAGAACATAAGGGTTCGGCCGAATAGAGAAGAGAAAGAAAGAAAAATTCCAAGCTTGTGTGGTGATTCAAAATTCTAGTTTCTACATGTTTGTGAAGTACTCAAGACGCTCTCCGACGTGGTATAATTTGCTTGGCACGAGGACGACGTTTTCGACAAGTCGGGTTTTCAAGAAAAGGTGAGAATTCTTACCCTTTTATGTTATAGAATTGAGGTGAATGTGTTAAGCATTGGAAGTAGATGGAGATCCCGTAATTTTAACGTAAATAGAAAGTCGTGGGTGTGTGTGTGTAGTGTGTTTGGCCGTGAGTTATGGAAGAAAGAAATGATTTGAATTGATCTTGTTTCAGTTGGCATAATGTGTTGTTGTGATCCTTATATCGTAAATGATTGATTGTTGAATTAAATTGGCGGTGGAAAACGAATTCGGATGTTATCGGAAAGTGTATATCCTTGGTATCTTTATGTATATCAATGTATATTTTGGGTGCTAGAGACTTTAGATATGACTTTATAATGATATTGATGAATTCGGAATGAAACGACGTTAGTTAGAATGTTCGTCGAAAAATTTTGATATTTTGAAGAACTATGGAAATTAATTGATTTTGGTGCAATTTCGTGTATGGCTTAGATTGAATTTGGAATGTGTTTGACTAGTGTTGGATGGGTAAATGAATACAATTATGTGAATATAGAATTGGGATTTTGAAAGTTTGAATGGAAAGTTGCCAACTTAAGAAATCATGTAGGACTTTGAAGCTAGAGTGAATTGATTGTTGTTTACATTGTTTGGTTGATGTGTGGGCTGTTGTGGTTGGCTAATTTGAGCCGAGCTACGCCTCGGGGATGTTAGATTTATAGGGGAAATGCTGCCGAAATTTCGGTAGGCAAATATGGAGTTAAAGGCATTTTTGAGCCTAAGAATCTCAATTGGTAACTTTGACCATTTGCAGATTTCTGACGAAACGGGACGGGACGTTTGGAAGGACTTACGACGTCTGTGAGGTATGTAAAGCCTCCCACTCTTTCATTTGGCATATCCTAGTGTACTGGTAGAATATGAGATCCTCCGGAGCATTTCTGCTCCTCGAAACCCGATCCACAGAAAAGTTACTATTCATTCAATTCGATTGAAGCCTAAAGGCTCCCCTTTGGCTAGAATGCCACTATTCGTCCGAAACCTATCGAAATGTGGTCGGGTAACCTAGAAATGATTATGTATGACCCTTGGCATATAACTGCTCGTAAAAATATGTTCGCCACCTCACTTCGACTCGAGGTGGGTCCGCTACCCCAAAATGCCCGATTTGCCCTTCGGGCCATCTTTGAGAATAAAGTTAAAAGTACTACTTATGGTCTTTCGTTTTGAGCAATCCGATACGCCAACTTATGTTTTGAACTCTCGGCACCATTTTGGAAACGTTTTCGTGAAGGGAAACCTTATGTCGACTAAGTATTCGACTATTTTGTAATATGATATGATTTATGAGTTTACTTTGTTTTGAAACACTATTTTGAAATACGATTTGCATTTGTTTGCTCACGACTCCGCTTGTGCCTTTTTATGACTTCGTTCACCGGTTCCCGGGCCGGTTTTGATTCGTGCGCTGTATGATAAATTCGGCCGTATGCTGTGTTACGGTTCCCGAGGCTTCGCCATAGGGCCCGGTTCCGTTTGGAGTTATGCTGTGATATGGCTCGGGACGCGATACGCTCACCGATGATTATGATTATGTTCGGGGATGTACGGAGATTTGAAACCTTCTGGTGTTATGCTGTGTGTGGCACCAGCGTCGGAGTGGCGACCACGTTCTTAAGCGTTTGCATGATTTTATTTGCATAAAATATATGTATATGATTTCGATACAGATTTTGACATACCAGTTTGTGCCCCCACTTTGACATCTGATTTACTTTCGGTTTTGATCCATAATTCTGTACTCCGTGCTTTACATACTCAGTACATATTTCGTACTGACCCCCTCTCTCCGGGGGCTGCGTTTTATGCCCGCAGGTGCAGACATCGGTGATCCTCCGCAGTAGGCTTCACTTCTTGCTTTCCGGAGTACTCTTGTTTGATCCGGAGTCCACTCTTGGTATAGACTCCTCTACTCTGTATATACTTTGTATATTTGACAGTTTGGGTACGGCGGGGCCCTGTCTCGCCATATGTTATGTTTTGAATTCGTAGAGGCCTGTAGTCATCTTTGTGGGGCGAGGGTCCTATGTGTGTGTTGTCTGATTTTGCTTTCGGGTCTTAAAGCGGTCCGTTTGATATGATGGCCCCAAATGGCCCTTCTGTATATATTTGTATTTTGACCGGCGATGTCTATTCCGCCACTTTGTTTGAGTTTGATTTGATATGACCGCTTAAGACATATATTTCGATATAAATTATGTGTGATTTAACTTTTGAAAATTCTGAAATAAGTTTGGATTCGGAAATGAATATGCGATTTGGTCTGGGTACCCAGGTAGGGTGCTAGTCGCGGCCCACGGGGCTGGGTCGTGACAGTTTTGATTTTCAAATGCTAGCACGTTCGATTATTCCATCGAGTCTTTGATATATTTTGATATGTGCATATGGTTCCAAAAACTCTATTTGATTTGATCCATAACGATATCCGAAAGGTACTTGACAGGATTATGGCCTTGATTTTTCCAAAAATGGCTTCTGAAACGCTTGTAGAACGTTTTGTACTTCAAATTCTCATAACTTTCTTATACTAATTCGGATTGACCCGAAACTTGTTTCTGAGCCTTCAGGGGTCGGTAAGTATACTTATCCATTGAGTCCTGATTTATGTGCATGTGGTTTCTCACTACTCTGCTCGTGCATACTACTATTATATCGTTCGCCGAGTCCCGGGCCGATACATATCGTGCGCATGGTTCGCCGGGTCCCTTGCTTGAGGGCCGGGTGCCATATATGTATTCCGGAGTATGATTTGTTATGGTATTATGATGTGTTCATGGTTCGCCGAACCATATATGTGTATATGTATATTCTGATCTTATGATGTGATATTTTGATGTGTGACGGAGATTTCGGAGCAAACCTTCCGGAGTATGATGTGTGTGGCGCCACGTTCCCCGGGTCCCACAAGGGGCCGGATACCGTTCCTAGCATGCATGATTCGTGTTTCCCGTAAGTTATTTTGTTATTCTGCACATCGTGCTTATTGTCTGTACTAACCTTCTGCACGTGCCACAACAATATGATATATATATATGGATCGGGCTGCACGTTCTGTAGCAAATACAATTGTGGATCGGGTCGAACGTTCCTCGGCACTAAAATGTTATATATATGTGGATCGGGCCGTACGTTCCTCGGCACTATTATGTTACATATGAATCAGTTATGTGTATATGTATATGATGACATACGATGTTGGCACGCACGGTCTGTGTTTGGAAAGTACGCATTTTTGGCACTCTGGATGATCTATTTATTTTCTGTACTTCTTCTGACACATGACATCGGTATACACGGTTTGCATTTTGAAAAATAAGTATTTTGGTATTCTGAAAATGTACTTACTTTTGTGCTGTTTGTTTCGATTATGGTTCTGTTTTCTGTATTCCATGCTTATACTCAGTACATATTCCGTGCTGACCCCCTTTTCTTCGGGGGCTGCGTTTCATGCCACGCAGGTACACCCAGATGAGTAAAGGACATTGTTAGAAGATGCTTCAGCTGGATTGGCGAGCTCTACTTCTTTTCAGAGTATTGCCGAGTCGGAGTTTGTATGATATGATTTCTTATCGGGGTTAGAGACTTTGCAGACAAAGTCGTGGGTATAGAATGTCAGTTTTGTAAGCGGCTCCATCAGCCGATATGTCATTCTAGGTTTATTTGATAAATTCTACACGATTACAAATTTTGTTTGATTTGAGAATAACGATGAAAAAAGGAATATTTCTGAACGTTGTACTACGTATTTCATCGTTATTTGATTTAAAGGTCTAAGAAGTTTACGTGTTCACTAAAGGTCTGAGGGTTCGCTCGGCCCTAAGTAAGGGTCGGGTGCCCATCACACCCTAGGGAGATTAGGGTGTGACAATATTACACCGCGCCTAGTTTGTCGGGCAGTCACCGCCAAGGCGGGCAGCTATACGGATACACCATGGCCTTTTGGCATGGGCAGACACCACTAGTGGGCGGCATGAGATGGTACCCCGGACGCGGGAGGCCTGGACGAGGGCTAATACTATTGATTATCACACCGCACCTATATGGTCGGGCCGTTTATTTGCACATATGCATGTTATCCATACATGAGATGATGATGAGCATAAAGTAAGTCAGCATGCATTACTTCCTATATGATTCACACTCAGATACAGTTTGCTCCAATACTTGATGTTTCTCTTATTCTCTTGATGTATTGTTATTGTTCTTGCCTCTCATACTCAGTACAATATTCGTACTGACGTCCATTTTCTTTGGACGCTGTGTTCATGCCCACAGGTAGACAGAGAGGTGAGCTCGATCCAGATTCTTAGGAGCTCTCAGCTGAGTGAAAGCACTCCAGTGTCCGGAGGTGCTCAAGATTATCCTTATGGTACATATGTATATTTTGGGCATGACGGAGTCTTGTTCCGTCTACATGTATACTATGTCAGTAGAGGCTCGTAGATACGCAATGTGGGTTAGATGGTCTCACAAGATGTTGTTATATGTAAATATTATTTTGATGGCCGAGAGGCAAATGTATATAATGCATTATATTTCTATATAAAATATGTTTTCCTATAATTCGTGCATAAAGTTATAAAAGGGCATTAAGTGTCACGACCCGGCTAGGGGGCCGCGACGAGCACCCAGTGCTACCCCACCCGGGCACCCCCTTATCGTACATAACATAACATCTAGGTGAACCATAAGTCAATTCATGCTTTTTCTTTTATCGTTAACTATATTGATCCCACTAGACGAATATCATCATTTAACATATCATAGGCATCTAAGCCACATCATAAGTACAAGGCCGATGAGGCCAACAAAAGATATACAAAACATGGGCCGACATGGCCGAACATCTCTACCCACATACACATGACTACGAGCCTCTAAGAGTATGACATATCGTATGAGCGGGACAGGACCCCGCTATGCCCATAATTATATACACAAAAGAATAAGTACCCAAAAGCTACGGCTCCGAAAGAAATGGAGCTCTGCTATGCAATCTCTGAACAAGCAGCTATGGATCAAGTCTGTCTCTCTGTGCACCTGCGGGCATGACGCAGCATCCCCAAACAAAAGGACGTCAGTACGAAGAATGTACTGAGTATGTAAAGCATGATCAACATCAATATAGAAGCATAATAGATATCATATGAAATAGCATAGGAGGGGAGACAGTAATATCATCATCATAGCACTTACCTGCCTTTCGTAGGACTTTCCATTTTTCATACGTATTAGTACACCTACGTTGTCACGACCCAGCCCCGTGGGCCGCGACTGGCACCCTACCTGGGTACCCAGACCGAATCGCCTATTCATTTCCAAATCCAAACTTAATTTAGAATTTTGCAAAATCGTGTCAAACATAATTTATATCAAAATATGTCTTAAGCGGTCGCACTAATCAAAATGGCATATCAAATCCAAACTGGGCGGAGGAATAGACATCGCCGGTCAAAAGTGCAAACATAAGCATAAGGGCCATTTAGGGCCATCAAAACAAACGGACCGCTTTAAGACCAGAAAACAAATCAAACAAACGTATATAGGACCCTCGCCCCACATATATGACTACAGGCCTCTACGAACTCAAAACAAAGACATATGGCGAGACAGGGCCCCGCCGTACCCAAATCGTCAAATATACAGAGCATATACATAGCAAAAGGAGTCTGTACCAAAAGTGGACTCCGGATCAGAAGGAGTACTCCAAAATGGCAGAAAATGAAGCCTACAGTGGAGGATCACCAATGTCTGTACCTGTGGGCATGAAACGCAGCCCCCGAAGAAAGGGGGTCAGTACGGAATATGTACTGAGTATGTAAAGCACGGAGTACAGAAATATGGATCAAAACTGAAAGCAAATCAGATAACGAAGTGGAGTACAAATCAGTATGTCAAAATCCGTATCAAAGTCATATACGTATACATAATGCAAACGAAATCATGCAAACGCTTAAGAACGTGGTCGCCACTCCGACGCTGGCGCCACACACAGCATAACACCAGAAAGTTTCAAATCTCCGTACATCCCCGAACACAAACACAAACATAGGTGAGCGTATCGCATCACGAGCCATATCACAGCATAACTCCAAACGGAACCCGGCCTTATGGCGAAGCCTCGGGAATCGTAACACAGCATACGGCCGAATTATTGTAAGGCGCACGAATCATAACCGGCCCGGGAACCGGTGAACGAAGTCATAATAAGGCACGAGCGGAGTCGTGAGCAAACAAATGCAAATCATACTTCAAAATAGTCTTTCAAAACAGAGTAATCCCATAAGTCATTTCATAATACAAAATAATCGAATACTTAGTCGATACAAGGTTTCATTTCACAAAACGTTTCCAAAATAGTACGTATAGCTCAAAACGTAACTTAGCGTATCATAATATTCAAAACACGTCCCGTAGGAGGAAGTTCCAAAATCGAAGGTATCATTTCAAACTTTATTCAAAAGGACAGCCCAATAAGACAAATAGGGCGTCTTGGGGTTAGCGGGTCCACCTCGAGTCGAATTGAGGTGGCGAACATAATTTACGAACATTTAGGGGCCAAAAGTTCATACGTAATCGTTTCTAAGTTACCCGACCACATTTCGATAGGTTTCGAACGATTGGTGGCATTCTAGCCAAAATAGAGCCCTTAGGCTTCAATTGAATTGAATGAATAGTAACTTTTCTGTGGATCGGGTTTCGAGGAGCAGAGATGCTCCGGAGGTTCCAATATTCACCTAGCATACTAAGACATGCCAAACGAAGAAGCGGGAAGCTTTACATACCTTACAGACGTCTTACGCTGTCACGACCCAGCCCCGTGGGCCGCGACTGGCACCCTACCTGGGTACCCAGACCAAATCGCATATTCATTTCCGAGTCTAAACTTATTTCAGAATTTTTCAAAAGTTATATCAAACATAATTTATATCGAAAATCTGTCTTAAGCGGTCATATCAAATCAAACTCAAACAAAGCGGCGGAATAGACATCGCCGGTTAAAATACAAATATATACAAAAGGGCCATTTGGGGCCATCATATCAAACGGACCGCTTTAGGACCCGAAAGCAAAATCAGACAACATACACATAGGACCCTCGCCCCACAAAGATGACTACAGGCCTCTACTAATTCAAAACATAACATATGGCGAGACAGGGCCCCGCCGTACCCAAACTGTCAAATATACAAAATATATACAGAGTAGAGGAGTCTGTACCAAAAGTGGACTCCGGACCAAGTAAGAGTACTCCGGAAAGCAAGAAGTGAAGCCTACTGCGGAGGATCACCGATGTCTGCACCTGCGGGCATAAAACGCAGCCCCCGGAGAGAGGGGGTCAGTACGAAATATGTACTGAGTATGTAAAGCACGGAGTACAGAATTATGGATCAAAACCGAAAGCAGATCAAATGTCAAAGGGGGTACAAACTGGTATGTCAAAATCTGTATCGAAATCATATACATATATTTTATGCAACAAAATCATGCAAACGCTTAAGAACGTGGTCGCCACTCCGACGCTGGCGCCACACACAGCATAACACCAGAAGGTTTCAAATCTCCGTACATCCCCGAACATAATCATAATCATCGGTGAGCGTATCGCATCCCGAGCCATATCACAGCATAACTCCAAACGGTACCGGGCCCTATGGCGAAGCCTCGGGAACCGTAACACAGCATACGGCCGAATTTATCATACAGCGCACGAACCAAAACCGGCCCGGGAACCGGTGAACGAAGTCATAATAAGGCACGAGCGGAGTCGTGAGCAAACAAATGCAAATCGTATTTCAAAATAGTCTTTCAAAGCAAAGTGAACTCATAAGTCATTTTAGAATACAAAGTAGTCGAATACTTAGCCGACATAAAGTTTCATTTTGCAAAACGTTTCCAAAACGGTCCATATAATTCGGAGCATAGATTAGCGCATCGAATAGTCCAAACATACCCCGTAGGAGGATGTTCCAAAGATTGGAAGTGGTACTTTCGACTTTATTCTCAAAGGTGGCCCGAAGGGCAAATCGGGCATTTTTGGGGTAGCGGACCCACCTCGAGTCGAAGTGAGGTGACGAACATATTTTTACGAGCAGTTATATGCCAAGGGTCATACATAATCATTTCTAGGTTACCCGACCACATTTCGATAGGTTTCGGACGAATAATGGCATTCTAGCCAAAAGGGAGCCTTTAGGCTTCAATCGAATTGAATGAATAGTAACTTTTCTGTGGATCGGGTTTCGAGGAGCAGAAATGCTCCGGAAGGTCTCATATTCAACTAACACCCTAAGATATGCCAAATGAAGAATTGGGAAGCTTCACATACCTCACAGATGTCGTAAGCTCCTCCAAAAGTCCCGTCCCGTTTCGTCAAAAATCTGCAAATGGTCAAAGTTACCAAATGAGATCCTTAGGCTCAAAAATGCCTTTAACTCCATAATTGCCTACCGAAATTTCGGCAGCATTTCCCCTATAAATCTAACATCCCCGAGGCATAACTCGGCTCAAATTAACCAATCACAACAGCCCACACATCAACAACCAAACCAAACAACAATCAAACCATTCTAGCTTTAAAGTTCTACATGATTTCTAAAGTTGGCAACTTCCATTCAAACTTTCAAAATTCCAATTCTATATCTACAAAATTGTATGCATTCCCACATTCAAACTTATATAATCCCATTCTAATTACAAACCATGCCATACACGAAATTGCATAAAAATCCATTATTTTCCCAAATTCTTCAAAACATCTAAAATGCACTACGAACATTCTAACTCCCGTCGTTTCATTCCGAATTCATCAACATCGATATAGATTCATATCTAAAGTCTATAACACCCAAGATATACATTGATATACATAAAGATACCGAAGGTATACACTTTCCGATAATATTCAAAATCATTTTTTTCAACGCCAATCTCATTCACCAATTAATCGTTTACGATATAAGGGCCACAACAACACATTCTACCAACTTAAACAAGATCAATTCAAACCAATTTCCCTCTCTATGGCTCACGGCCATACACACTACACACACACACCCACACGTTTCCATTTATGTCCAAATTACGGGATTCTCGTCTACTTCCAATCCTTAACACATTCATAGCAATTCTATAACATTAGAGGGGCAAGATTCTTACCTTTTACTAACTTTCCGACTTGTCGCAAACGGAATCCTTGTGCCAAACCAATTATACCACGTCGGAGAGCGTCTTGAGTACTTCACAAATATGAGAAGAACAAGATTTTTGGATCACAAGGAAGAATGGGATTTTTCTTTCTCTTCTCCTCTCAATTCGGCCGAATGCCCCCTTTTCTTGGTGTTCTTGATTTTTATGATTTTCTCTTGAATAATACTAAGTGTTATTAGTATATATCCACTTATGGGGTCATGTGCATAGCACATGCCCCTTTAATAATGGATTTGGGCCTCACTATGGCCGGCCCCCATTTGATCTTGGGCCTTGATTTTGCATTGCATTTTCTTGGCCCAATTCGAGAAAAGTCCCGTTTTGTAATTCCCGAAACTAATTTCCGAAATTCCAAATTTATCCTCGGCCTTCCCCGAGGTCTTAGCATTAAAGATTTCACAACCAACATAGTCATATTCACAAAAATTAAATTAGGTCCTTCTAATACCCGAGTCATAGTTATTTCTCGATTTCCAATCGTACGAGAACACGGGGCCTAACATTCTCCCCCCCTTAGGAACATTCGTCCCCGAATGTTAAATAAATCTTATAAAGGCTCACAAACATAACGGGAAAACCATTTTATATAAATAGCACACATGGTCCATCCGTTCATTGGTACAACAAATACAAAAGTCTAGATTACAGGAGGCGTAGGGAATAAATGGGGGAATCTCTTCTTCATCTCATCCTCCAACTCCCAAGTCATCTCTTCCCGGTTGTTATTGCGCCACAGAACCTTAACAGAAGGAACTTCCTTAGTGCGCAATCTCCTCACCTGACGATCCAGAATAGATACCGGCTGCTCGTCATAAGATAGCTGCTCCGTCACCTGAAGATCATCTACTGGGAATATCCTGGAAGGGTCACCAATACATTTCCGCAGCATAGACACATGAAACACCGGGTGCACGGACTCCAAATCGGATGGCAAGTCTAGCTCGTAGGCGACTGCGCCTATCCTCCGAACAATCTGGTAAGGCCCGATGTACCGCGGACTCAGCTTACCCTTCTTGCCGAACCTCATAACGCCCTTCATAGGCGACACCTTCAGGAATACCCAGTCACCAGTCTGGAACTCTAACGGTCGGCGTCGTCTATCTGCATACGCTTTTTGTCGACTCTGAGCAGCTAACAGTCGCTCCCGAATAAGCTTCACCTTATCTACAGCCTCCTGGATCACATCCGGCCCAATCAGCTTAGTCTCGCCCACGTCAAACCAGCCAATAGGAGATCTGCATCTCCTGCCATAAAGGGCCTCATACGGGGCCATCTGGATGCTGGAGTGATAACTGTTATTGTAGGCAAACTCTATAAGCGGCAAATGATCATCCCAGCTGCCCCTGAAATCAATAACGCAAGCCCGTAACATATCCTCGAGCGTCTGGATAGTGCGCTCGGCCTGCCCGTCGGTCTGAGGATGGAAAGCTGTACTGAGGGTCACCTGGGTCCCTAATCCCTCCTGAAATGACCTCCAGAAATTAGCTGTAAACTGAGCACCTCGGTCAGTAATAATAGATACAGGGACCCCGTGAAGTCTGACTATCTCTCTGATATATAATCTGGCATAGTCCTCAGCCGAATATGTAGTCCGGACCGGAAGGAAATGGGCTGATTTCGTCAGCCTGTCCACAATAACCCAAATAGAGTCGTACCTGCGTAGCGTACGCGGCAACCCAACAATGAAGTCCATATTAATCATCTCCCATTTCCAGGCTGGAATCTCCATCTCCTGTAACAAGCCACCGGGCTTCTGGTGCTCGACCTTGACTTGCTGACAGTTCGGGCATTAACTGACAAACTCGGCAACGTCTTTCTTCATGCCGTCCCACCAATACAAACACCTGAGATCCCGATACATCTTGGTGGAACCAGGATGGACAGAATACCGGGCACAATGTGCCTCGCCCATAATCTGCCGCCGTAAGCCCGCAACATCCGGTACACAGAACCTGCCGTCGTACAATAATACTCCTTCAGGCGAGATTTCGAACTGAGTCGTTGCTTTATTAAGGGCCACATCCCTGTACTGAATCAAAGTAGGATCCTCAAACTGGCGCTGCTTTACCTCCTGAATAATAGATGATTCAGCAATCGGGCGAACAGAAATCCCAGAATCCCCAGAATCTATCAAACGAACTCCGAGGCTGGCCAACTGATGAATATCACGAACCAGATCTCTCTTATCAGATGGAACATCAGCCAGACTTCCTACGGACTTGCGGCTAAGCGCATCAGCTACCACGTTGGCTTTCCCTGGATGGTACAGAATATCAACGTCATAATCCTTTAGTAGCTCAAGCCATCTCCGCTGCCGCAAATTTAGCTCCTTCTGCTTAAAAATATACTGGAGACTCTTATGGTCCGTATAGATATCAACGTGGACCCCATATAAATAATGCCGCCAAATCTTCAAAGCATGAATCACCGCGGCCAACTCAAGATCATGAGTGGGATAGTTCTTCTCGTGCGGTCTGAGCTGCCGGGAAGCATAGGCTATAACTCGACCGTGCTGCATCAATACACATCCTATCCCAATACCAGAGGCGTCACAATATACAACATACCCATCAGACCCCTCTGGAAGAGCCAGAACTGGCGCTGTAATCAATTTCTCCTTCAGCATCTGAAAGCTGCGCTCACAGGCATCTGACCACTGGAATTTTGCTGCTTTCTGGGTAAGCCTCGTCAGTGGTGCTGCAATGGAAGAGAAGTCCTCCACAAACCTGCGATAATACCCAGCCAATCCCAGAAAACTGCGCACCTCAGTCGGTGTAGTAGGCCTGGGCCAATTCTGCACAGCCTCAATCTTCTGCGTATCGACCCGAATACCGTCTGCGCCGACAATATGACCCAAGAATGCCACAGAAGTCAACCAGAACTCGCATTTAGAGAATTTAGCATATAACTTCTGCTGACGGAGAATGCCAAGTACCGTCCGCAAGTGATCTGAATGCTCCTCGGCTGATCGCGAGTAAATCAGGATATCATCAATAAATACAATAACAAACATGTCCAGGAAAGGCCGAAATACCCGGTTCATCAGATCCATAAACACCGCTGGAGCATTAGTCAACCCGAAAGACATAACTCTGAACTCATAATGCCCGTACCGGGTCCTGAAAGCAGTCTTCGGGATATCAGACTCCCGTACTCGCACCTGGTGATAGCCTGAGCGCAGATCTATCTTGGAGAAGTGTCTAGCACCCTGCAGCTGATCAAACAAGTCATCAATCCGGGGAAGGGGATATTTATTCTTAATAGTCACCCTATTCAGCTGCCGGTAGTCAATACACATCCGCAACGACCCATCCTTCTTTCTGACAAACAATACCGGCGCTCCCCAGGGTGATGTGCTGGGCCTGATAAAACCCTTATCCAGCAAATCTTTCAGCTGCTCCTTCAACTCCTTCAACTCAGCTGGTGCCATCCTGTAGGGAGGAATAGATATAGGCTGCGTATCCGGCATCAACTCAATAGAAAAATCAATCTCCCGCTCCGGAGGAAGGCCAGGAAGCTCGTCAGGAAAAACATCTGGAAACTCACTGACGACCGGGACAGACTGAAGGGTAGGTACCTCCGCGGCAGTATCATGCACACGAACCAAATGATAGATATAACCCTTCTGAATCATCTTCTTAGCCTTGAGGTATGAAATAAACTTACCCCTCGGCGATGCAGTAGATCCGAACCACTCTATGACTGGTTCCCCTGGAAACTGAAAACGGGCTACCTTTTTCTGGCAGTCGACATTAGCATAGCAGGAAGACAACCAGTCCATACCCATAATGACGTCAAACTCGAGCATGTCTAACTCTACCAAATCAGCCTTAGTGCTACGATCATAAATGGTCACAGAACAATCCCTATAGACCTGCCTCGCTACAATAAAATCCCCAACTGGCGTAGCTACCTCGAATGGCTCTATAGGCTCAGACACGATCCCAATCTTACTAGCAACGAGCGGGGAAATATATGATAAAGTAGAGCCAGGGTCAATCAAAGCATATACAGATCTGGAGAAAACCAGTAATGTACCTGTGACAACGTTTGGCGAAGCCTCCTGATCCTGGCGGCTGGCCAAAGCATATATGCGGTTCGAGGGACCGCTAGAACCTGAAGCGCCACCGCGGCCTCGACCGCGCCCTGCCGGTGCTGGAATACCCCGCCCTCCAGGGCGTGCAACAGATGGAACAGAGGAAGAACCGGCGGCTGACCCTGTCTGCTGAGCCGCATTACCCGAACCACTGGCCAATGGGCAGTCTCTCATAAAGTGGCCCTGACCACCGCAAGAGAAGCAAGCTCCCGTCGCTCGGTAACACTCCCCGGGATGAGACTTCCCGCAATGTGGACAATGGGGTCTAGGTGGTCTGGCCTGACTGGGACCCCTGGATACCTGCGATCCTGCCGCTCTGGAGCTCTGACCGGCCCCAGACGGTCCCGTACTGTCGAATCTCCGGCTACCTGACTGAGTACCCCGGCCGGAAGGAGGAAAATATCTATCAGACTGCTGCTGCTGCTGAGGCTGTCCTCCTCGAGAATCCCCTGAATAACCCGCGGATCTAGCCCTCTTGGGCGGCCTCCTGTCTCTATCTCTGCCAGCAGGATCAGATCTGCGACGGTCCTCCATACCCATCGCATAGGCCTGAAGCCGGGAAATATCCATGTCTGTCTGCAGTGACACGGCCATACAGCTGTCTACCAAATACCGGTCCAATCCCATAACATAGCGGTGCATCCGATCGGACATATCTGCTACCACGGCCGGTGCATATCGGGCCAGAGAATCAAACTCAAGGCTATACTCGCGAACACTCCGACCCCTCTGCTGCAGACGTAAAAACCGATCAGCTCGTGCCCGCCGTAACTCTGGTGGCAAAAAGTGGCGGGTGAATGCTGTCACAAACTGATCCCAAGTGGCTGGAGGGGCACCCTCTCCCCTAGACAGCTCCCAAGTCTCATACCAGTGGGTAGCCACATCTCGAAGCCTGTGCGACGCCAGCTCCACCGACTCGGTCTCCGAAGCCCTGACTAGGTCCAGTGAGCGTCGCATCCCCCGAATAAAGTCATGGGGGTCCTCATCGGGCTTGGACCCGAAAAACTCTGGAGGGCCACATAGCAGAAACTCCCGAACTCGCAGGCTGTCCCGCCTGTCATCGTCATCATCATCCCACCGCCCGCGTCTGCGAGCCTGCCCTGCTACCAGCGTAGTCAGCAACTGCACAGCCTCTCTCAGGGTCCGATCCTCCGCCCCTGGCTGAGGAGCTGGAGTCTCAGGTGCGGGTACACGGACCTCTGGAGCTGCCGATGGTCCTGCTCCAGGCTGTACTAGTGGGGGTGTAGCAGACCCCTCAGACTGTGGCACATCCTCAGGCAAATCATAAACACGAGCCCGGGTAGCTCGCTGTGCCTGGCTAGTCTCCCCAATCCTCGCCTTGCCCTTCTGGGCTGCCGTTGCCTTCTTCGGAGGCATCACTGCAAACACGAAGGCGAGTCAGATCAAAATCATCCTAATAGCACAGCTCTATCGCACGATCTAAGATTTCAAAGAAAGTAACATCCTAAATGCCCTGTAGCTTCCCGCTTATAGACGTGGTGCACAACACATCGATAAACAAGACTCTACGAGACACGGCCTGTAGACATTCCGAGGACAAACCGCTCTGATACCACTTTTGTCACGACCCAGCCCCGTGGGCCGCGACTGGCACCCTACCTGGGTACCCAGACCAAATCGCATATTCATTTCCGAGTCTAAACTTATTTCAGAATTTTTCAAAAGTTATATCAAACATAATTTATATCGAAAATCTGTCTTAAGCGGTCATATCAAATCAAACTCAAACAAAGCGGCGGAATAGACATCGCCGGTTAAAATACAAATATATACAAAAGGGCCATTTGGGGCCATCATATCAAACGGACCGCTTTAGGACCCGAAAGCAAAATCAGACAACATACACATAGGACCCTCGCCCCACAAAGATGACTACAGGCCTCTACTAATTCAAAACATAACATATGGCGAGACAGGGCCCCGCCGTACCCAAACTGTCAAATATACAAAATATATACAGAGTAGAGGAGTCTGTACCAAAAGTGGACTCCGGACCAAGTAAGAGTACTCCGGAAAGCAAGAAGTGAAGCCTACTGCGGAGGATCACCGATGTCTGCACCTGCGGGCATAAAACGCAGCCCCCGGAGAGAGGGGGTCAGTACGAAATATGTACTGAGTATGTAAAGCACGGAGTACAGAATTATGGATCAAAACCGAAAGCAGATCAAATGTCAAAGGGGGTACAAACTGGTATGTCAAAATCTGTATCGAAATCATATACATATATTTTATGCAACAAAATCATGCAAACGCTTAAGAACGTGGTCGCCACTCCGACGCTGGCGCCACACACAGCATAACACCAGAAGGTTTCAAATCTCCGTACATCCCCGAACATAATCATAATCATCGGTGAGCGTATCGCATCCCGAGCCATATCACAGCATAACTCCAAACGGTACCGGGCCCTATGGCGAAGCCTCGGGAACCGTAACACAGCATACGGCCGAATTTATCATACAGCGCACGAACCAAAACCGGCCCGGGAACCGGTGAACGAAGTCATAATAAGGCACGAGCGGAGTCGTGAGCAAACAAATGCAAATCGTATTTCAAAATAGTCTTTCAAAGCAAAGTGAACTCATAAGTCATTTTAGAATACAAAGTAGTCGAATACTTAGCCGACATAAAGTTTCATTTTGCAAAACGTTTCCAAAACGGTCCATATAATTCGGAGCATAGATTAGCGCATCGAATAGTCCAAACATACCCCGTAGGAGGATGTTCCAAAGATTGGAAGTGGTACTTTCGACTTTATTCTCAAAGGTGGCCCGAAGGGCAAATCGGGCATTTTTGGGGTAGCGGACCCACCTCGAGTCGAAGTGAGGTGACGAACATATTTTTACGAGCAGTTATATGCCAAGGGTCATACATAATCATTTCTAGGTTACCCGACCACATTTCGATAGGTTTCGGACGAATAATGGCATTCTAGCCAAAAGGGAGCCTTTAGGCTTCAATCGAATTGAATGAATAGTAACTTTTCTGTGGATCGGGTTTCGAGGAGCAGAAATGCTCCGGAAGGTCTCATATTCAACTAACACCCTAAGATATGCCAAATGAAGAATTGGGAAGCTTCACATACCTCACAGATGTCGTAAGCTCCTCCAAAAGTCCCGTCCCGTTTCGTCAAAAATCTGCAAATGGTCAAAGTTACCAAATGAGATCCTTAGGCTCAAAAATGCCTTTAACTCCATAATTGCCTACCGAAATTTCGGCAGCATTTCCCCTATAAATCTAACATCCCCGAGGCATAACTCGGCTCAAATTAACCAATCACAACAGCCCACACATCAACAACCAAACCAAACAACAATCAAACCATTCTAGCTTTAAAGTTCTACATGATTTCTAAAGTTGGCAACTTCCATTCAAACTTTCAAAATTCCAATTCTATATCTACAAAATTGTATGCATTCCCACATTCAAACTTATATAATCCCATTCTAATTACAAACCATGCCATACACGAAATTGCATAAAAATCCATTATTTTCCCAAATTCTTCAAAACATCTAAAATGCACTACGAACATTCTAACTCCCGTCGTTTCATTCCGAATTCATCAACATCGATATAGATTCATATCTAAAGTCTATAACACCCAAGATATACATTGATATACATAAAGATACCGAAGGTATACACTTTCCGATAATATTCAAAATCATTTTTTTCAACGCCAATCTCATTCACCAATTAATCGTTTACGATATAAGGGCCACAACAACACATTCTACCAACTTAAACAAGATCAATTCAAACCAATTTCCCTCTCTATGGCTCACGGCCATACACACTACACACACACACCCACACGTTTCCATTTATGTCCAAATTACGGGATTCTCGTCTACTTCCAATCCTTAACACATTCATAGCAATTCTATAACATTAGAGGGGCAAGATTCTTACCTTTTACTAACTTTCCGACTTGTCGCAAACGGAATCCTTGTGCCAAACCAATTATACCACGTCGGAGAGCGTCTTGAGTACTTCACAAATATGAGAAGAACAAGATTTTTGGATCACAAGGAAGAATGGGATTTTTCTTTCTCTTCTCCTCTCAATTCGGCCGAATGCCCCCTTTTCTTGGTGTTCTTGATTTTTATGATTTTCTCTTGAATAATACTAAGTGTTATTAGTATATATCCACTTATGGGGTCATGTGCATAGCACATGCCCCTTTAATAATGGATTTGGGCCTCACTATGGCCGGCCCCCATTTGATCTTGGGCCTTGATTTTGCATTGCATTTTCTTGGCCCAATTCGAGAAAAGTCCCGTTTTGTAATTCCCGAAACTAATTTCCGAAATTCCAAATTTATCCTCGGCCTTCCCCGAGGTCTTAGCATTAAAGATTTCACAACCAACATAGTCATATTCACAAAAATTAAATTAGGTCCTTCTAATACCCGAGTCATAGTTATTTCTCGATTTCCAATCGTACGAGAACACGGGGCCTAACATACGCTTTCCCAAAAGTCAAGTCCCGTTTCGTCTGAAATCTGTAACTGGTCAAAGTTACCAATTGAGATTCTTAGGCTTAAAAATGCCATTAACTTTATTTTTGCCTACCGAAATTTCGGCAGCACCTCCCCTATAAATCTAACACCCCCGAGACTTAGCTCGGCTCAAAATACATCAACAACAACAGCCCACAGATCAACAACAACACAATTCATAATCAAACCACTCTAGTTTCAAAGTTCCACCTTATTACCTAAGTTGACAACTTTTCATTCAAACTTCCAAAATTCCAAATCTATGCCCACATTATTGTATTCATTTACTTATTCAAGATTAGTCAATCACATCCCAAATATATTCCAAACCATATACGAAAGTTCCCGAAATTCATTATTCTCCATATTTCATTCAAAACATCAAAAGTCACGACGGACATTCTAACTTGCGTCGTTTCATTCCGAATTCATTAACATCAACTAATGTCACATTTAAAGTCTTTAGCACCCCAAATATACAATGATATACACAATTATACCAAAGGTATACACTTTACGATAATGTCCGAAATCATTTTCCAACGCCAATTTAATTCATCAATCGATCATTTGCGTCTTAAAGGTTATAACGACACAACTAACGAGCTAAATAGGATTCAATTCACCTCCCCTTCTAACTCTCATGGCTCACGGCCACACACCAACACACACACACACGGCTGCACACACATACACTACTACCACAAAATTCTCATTTCATTTCATACATCATAACATTCATACCAATTCCATAACACAAAAGTGGAAGAATTCTTACCTTTTCTTGAAAACCCGACTTGTCGCAAACGAGGTTCTTGTGTCAAGCTAATTATACCCCGTTGAAGAGGGCCTTGAGTACTTCACAACTATGTAGAAATTAAGATTTTTGGATCAACAACAAAGCTTGGGAAATTTTTTTCTCTCCTTTTTCTCAAGCTTGGCCGAGAGCTTCTTTGAGGTGCTTTCTTATTTTTTTTTTTTTTTTATCTTGATTCTTGATAATTCCAAAAGGCCTAAGTGATATATATCCAATATAGATCATGTGCATGGCACATGATCATTTAAAAAGGGCTTGGGCCTAGCCAATATGGCCGGCCACCCCACTAACTTTGGGCCTCATTTTGTGTTATAATTTTTTCTTGGCCCAATTCGATAAACGTCCCGTTTTGTAATTCCCGAAACTAATTTCCGAAATTCCAATTTTATCCTCGTCCTTCCCCGGTGTCTTAACATTTATGATTCCATAACCATCATAGTCATATTCACCAAAATCAAAATATTTCCTTATAACACACAAATCGTAATTATTTCTCGATTTCCCGTTATACGAAAACACGGGACATAACATACGTCATCATCCGTATCCCATAATAGTACTCGTAACATACTTGTGCTCATATTCGTATACATGTCCTTATTCGTATTCTTATACATAGTCTTTTCACATTCATATTCATATTATATACATAGCCATACACTTATATACATGCATAGCGTGCCCGACCATAAGGGTCGGTGTTTCATACGTACTTAGCCAACCAAGGCTCAATGTTATTTCTACCTGGCCCTACTAAGGCTTCAGGGTTATCCGTACCATCTGCAGACGTGCGCGCGCGTTTCGTAATCGTATACATACTTCATACATATTCATATACATATATTCTACCCGGCGTTATAAGCTCGGGGTTCATTATAGCCCTTCATAGGCACATATAAGTATAATAGCCCGTAGGCACCTTTTGCATCATTTTTGATATCATTATCATTACTATCCTCATCGTTATCGTTACATCTACATTATGGACTTACTCGTCATACGAGGAACATAGTATAATCATAGTACATATCAAAGGTCGTGAGCTTATGAGCTCGGAATGTCAACCATGTGAAGACAACATACTCATATAGAAGAATTAGGAATTTGGCCAAGAACCATGCTTTATGAAAGAAGGGTTAGCCTTACATACCTTTCCGTCGAACTATTCTACACTTGCACGTTCCCTTCCAATGCTAGCGTTTATACCTTCATTAATATCATAACAGTGGTCATTAGTCATTCACATTATCCACATTATCTAGATTCCTCAATTTGCCTCTAATTCACCCACATTCATGGTCATAACACCCATCTTCGTCCATTCGTCTAAAGTGTTTAGTTCATGATCTTAATACCATTTATGACACATTCATATCACAACACAACAACATTCATAACTCAATTCAAACTATTTCTCAAAATGTCACTATTCATCTTTCATGACCTAGTTGACCACATTTTCTATAATCCATGTATTTTAATTCTCCAATACCTTAAACATCTTGTAAAAATCATGAATCTTACCTTAGAAGTTGTAGGAAAAAGCTTTGGTTGATAATACTCTTCTTTGAGCAAAACCCTAGTTTATCTCCATTTGGATTTCTTGACCTTGGATGATCCTTGATGATTTCCTTACTCTTGATTCACTTGTTTAATGTTGTTGATGACTTATAATCCTTGAAAACTCAATAAGTAAATGTAGAGAGAAGTTTTAGAGAGAAGTGGTGTAATGTTGTAATGAAATAAAATAAGTCTTGATCCTCATATTTAATGAATTGGAAAATCTGTGCTGGGTGAACAGTGGTCGTCCATGGAGATTTACGGACCGTATTCCACTATACGGCTCGTCCTCCAAGGGCGTATTTAGCCATTTCCAGAACCAGAAGCTGGGTTGCCTTCATGGTGGTTTACGACCATGGTTTACGGGCCGTAAATCACTTTACGGTCCGTCCACCAGGTCGTATTAACCATTTCCTCGGCTGGCAGAAAGTTGAAGTTTGGCATGCCAGTTTACGACCTGGCAGTTTAAGGACCGTATTGCACTTTACGGTCCGTATTTTGTAATATACGACCACTGGGCAGTTTTTCCAACTTTCAATTTTTCTCATTTCTCGACTTTTCATTCTAATCACCCCCGTCCATGCACATGCATTGCTCACCTTGTATCTCATCTTAACCTAGCCAACTTCCTCGTCTCACATCGGATACTTTCGAAATCTCGCCTAAGGTCATCAAATGTCGTTTCTTGCTCATAGACATCGTGTACTGATATTCATCACTAGTTCATTTTCTTGCGTACCAACGGAAAATTTTCTGAGGTGTAACATTCTACCCCCCTTAGGAACATTTGTCCTCGAATGTGAAAGTGTTCGGGAATTCTATAAAATAATTCGCCAGAGTTTCCCATATATTATGACACTGCCATCCTGCCACAACAACCCATAATATCGATGCCACACAGGGCCACAACATAATAACATAAACTTTTTTCTTGGCCACTCACGACCTAAAAGCATAAAAGGAACATACATACCTTATGATCTTGACGTCTCATCTTGGGCTTCTTCCAAAGGCTGAAATAAATGTGGGTATTTGGATCGCATACTTTCTTCCGCTTCCCACGTCATTTCCTCTCGATTGTTATTTCTCCACAGAACTTTAATTGAGGCCACTTCTTTGTTTCTAAGCCTCCGTACTTGCCTATCTAATATGGCAATGGGTATTTCATCATAAGTTAACTTTTCTGTCACTTGAATATCATTCACTGGGACGATCCTCGCAGGATCTCCAACACACTTCCGAAGCATCGAGACATGAAATACTGGATGGACTGACTCCAAATTTGGAGGTAGATCTAGCTCATAGGCCACTTTGCCTATTTTGCGCACAATCTCATAGGGTCCTATATACCGGGGACTGAGCTTCCCCTTTTTGCCAAATCTCATGACGCCTTTTATTGGCGACACTTTCAAGAATACCCAATCCTTAACTTGGAACTCTAAGTCCCTTCGACGATTATCCGTATAGGACTTCTGGCGAATTTGAGCCGCTAACAACCGATCTTGTATAAGCTTGACTTTCTCTATAGCTTGCTGGACCAAATCTGGCCCTATCAACTTGGCCTCTCCAGTTTCGAACCACCCAATCGGGGATCTACACTTTCGCCCATATAAAGCCTCATACGGCGCCATTTGAATGCTAGAATGATAACTGTTATTGTAAGCAAACTCAATGAGTGGCAAATGGTCATCCCAATTTCCTCCAAAATCTATCATACATGCCCGTAACATATCTTCAAGAGTCTGAATAGTACGTTCAGCTTTCCCATCGGTCTGGGGGTGAAATGTCGTGCTAAGGCGCACTTGGGTCCCTAAACCCTCCTGGAAAGACCTCCAAAACTTGGCTGTAAACTGAGTTCCTCTGTCGGAGATAATAGATACCGGGACGCCATGGAGTTTTACTATCTCTTTAAGGTAAAGCTTTGCGTAATCTTCAGCCACATAGGTCGTCCTGACCAGTAAGAAATGAGATGATTTAGTGAGTCTATCCACGATCACCCATATGGAATCATATTTACGTCGAGAACGGGTAAGCCTGAAATGAAATCCATATTAATCACTTCCCACTTCAACGTCGGGATTTCTATAGCTTGCAATAATCCACCCGGCTTTTGGTGCTCGATTTTCACATGTTGACAATTAGGACATTGAGCCATGAATTCTGCTATATCTTTCCTCATACCATTCCACCAATATACGGACTTAAGATCATGATACATCTTCGTCGCTCCGGGGTGGAAGGAGTAACAAGAGCAATGAGCTTCTCTCAAAATCTGGTGGCGTAGACTTGCCACATCAAGGACACATAATTTGCCTCAGCATCTGAGGACTCCGTCTCCTGAAATATCAAATGATGACTCCTCCTTCGAAGGGAGCGTATCTCTGAGCTGCATTAGTATGGGATCCTCATATTGTCGCTCTTTTACTTCCGCTACTAGCGATGAAACTGCTGAATTCTGAATAGTAGCTCCGCTGCTACCTGAGTCCACTACTCGGACTCCTAGGCTCGCTACCTGTTGGAGCTCGCGGGCCATTTCTCTCCTTTCTGGCTGTACATCACCTGGTTTCATTGGCGACACATCAATACTTGCAAGTGGCATAATCATTCTTGTGTGATTCGTGTACATACGTTTCTATACATATACAGGTATCGACATCCGTATTCGTATTCGTAATCGTACTCATTTACCCGTCGTATCAATAGTCATATTCATATGCATGTCATGTACATATTCTTATTCGTAATCATATCATACACATATCCTTTACATACCCCTTGAGTTATTTACTCATCAATGTCACATGGTTCAAGGTCTTCGTAAATGATTTCCCTTACAGTGTCAGATGCTTGCTCGATTCAAGTTAGTTTATTTACTAGTTATTAGACTCATTTTTACATAACTCTCATTCTTTATTTTAGAGTCTATATTTGTCACACCTTGGAGTCCATCATTTCAATCTCTACACTTATATTCTCTTCACTCGCTTCCCCGTGGGTTTTACTTGTAACGTCGCCTTTGCTGTTCAGGACCCAAGCCTCATGCGCAACTAAAATTCCTTATGCCCCATACTCTTTTATTCTTGTTTTGCACTCCACGTTGGTTTCAAAACCAATCGTAATCATATGGCGTTTGTCCTTGGCGATAGGTGTATTCTATCATTTTACTGTCGTACGGTAGGCTTCATATCTCATGATCATCTTTTCTTTTCAACTATTACTTCATATACTCTACTCGTTCTAACTTGGTATAAGATATTCGGAGGAGATGCACCTTCCTTTAGCCATAACACAATTTCTTCTTAAGTATACGTATTTCGCATATTTCCTTTTCTCTCTATTGTCATTCCTATTCCTCTACATACCTTCCTCCTCAATTTATCTTGTTTTCTCCCATTTTATAATCAATCCTTGATTCTTCGCACGAGGGACCTTATTCTCAACTTAGCACCGCTTTGTCCTTTAGAGTATGCTGCCTTTGTACAATTCATTCTTCGACAGTCTTGGTCTTTTACATCCAGCTAAAGATATCACTTGTACTTTTGATTATACCAATCACCCACTACTACGACTTTGCCATATCACCTTTCTGTAATTTCCTTTTCAATTTAACTCCCCTCTTTTTTTTTTTTGCTACTATCATTTGTTGTCAGTGAAGAACCTCTATGCTGGGCTTTCCTTTAGCAAGGTCTTATAATCTTTCTCATCTACTTCTCTAGGGCTCTCTTGTTGGTTTCATACTTGCATTCACTCCTTATTCATATAGAACATGTCACATCTTTAGTCGTTTCCTTGCTATACTTTACTTACTCCGTATCCCAGTTCTCGCTATGTCTTCATTATATCCTGATAATAATCAACTCTATAAGTGACACCTCTTGGTCTCATCCGCAAGCCGGTTCGCAGAATAATATAAACCTTACGAAGTAAGTATACTCAACTAGTTACTCCTTCTAATCGGCCCTCTTACACTTTACCATGTAAGTCATTTCACCACTGTATTCACATTCACTATAACCCTTCATATTCGTATCTCTGTCTCCGGGCGCTGTTACTTTATTTTGCTAATAAACTTATTGTAATTTACTCGTGCTTATACATCCAATCGCTACTCCAGTATCACACTTTATTAGAGTTACACTTTCTCCTCCATGTCATGTTTTAGTGCTTCCAACCCCCCTTTGTTTACTCTAGCATTTCTCTTTACCGTATCAATATCGCTCTCATCACTGCCATTACTATCAATTCAATACTATATAACTCCCCTCCTGTAGTCATTAACGATACTCCTAACTTAGTCGCATTCTGCCATTACTCTTTTGCACATCATATTTTCCCGTTAGGGCATATTGCAAGCTTATATCTTATCTCCTTTAGATTCTGGGAAAATTTCGGCAGAGTTTCCTCTGTATTTCTTACTATAACAAAACCAGCACGCAACAAATACCAACAATGCCTCACAGGGCCAATATATATATATATATATACGACATATCTCAACCACACAGGGCTCCCACTTTCAAGTAAAAGCACAAGGACGTCAAAACTTACCTCATATATTGCACTTCGAGGTGTACCTGATCCTGTAGCGATCTGCCCTGTTACCTCTCCCTATTTCTCTTTCACCCTTCAGTTTTACATTTCAATCATATCTCAACATTCTTACTTTATTCGACGCATATCTCTGTTCTGATTCATCCAATTTTCTTAGTTCTCAACTTATAGCTGAACGTATCATCAAAAGACACATTTAATCAATTCCTCTATCATATGAACACCAACTTACTTTCACAGCAATAAATTCATCATCATAGTATTACATATTAGGGTAACGTAGCCTCAACAAAGGGGCTTACCCCCGTAGCTTTCATTGTCATCAATCACTTTCTTCTATCATTACCAACCTTCTACTACAATCAGGGGTTAGTATAGGGAATCTCATCTCCTATGGCTTAGCTCTATCGCACGATCTTAGAGATGAAAGAAGGTCATTCATTCCTAAAATGTCCGCAGCTTCCTGTTTATAAGTGTGGCGCGCAACACACCCATAACCAAGACTCTACTAGACACGGCTCGTAGACACATCCTAGGACTGAACTACTCTGATACCACTTTTGTCACGACCCGGCTAGGGGGCCGCGACGAGCACCCGGTGCTACCCTACCCGGGCACCCCCTTATCGTACATAACAAAACATCTAGGTGAACCATAAGTCAATTCGTGCCTTTTCTTTTATCGTTAACCATATTGATCCCATTAGACGACCATCATCATTTAACATATGATAGGCATCTATGCCACATCATAAGTACAAGGCCGACGAGGCCAACAAAAGATATACAAAACATGGGCCGACATGGCCGAACATCTCTACCCACATACACATGACTACGAGCCTCTAAGAGTATGACATATCGTATGAGCGGGACAGGACCCCGCTATGCCCATAATTATATACGCAAAAGAATAAGTACCCAAAAGCTATGGCTCCGAAAGAAATGGAGCTCTGCTATGTAATCTCTGAACAAGCAGCTATGGATCAAGTCTGTCTCCCTGTGCACCTGCGGGCATGATGCAGCGTCCCCAAACAAAAGGACGTCAGTACGAAGAATGTACTGAGTATGTAAAGCATGATCAACATCAGTATAGAAGCATAATAGATATCATATGAAATAGCATAGGAGGGGAGACAGTAATATCATCATCATCATAGTACTTACCTTCCTTTCGTAGGACTTTCCATTTTTCATACGTATTAGTACACCTACGTCATCATCCGTATCCCATAATAGTACTCGTACCATACTTGTGCTCATATTCGTATACATGTCCTTATTCGTATTCTTATACATAGTCTTTTCACATTCATATTCATATTATATACATAGCCATACACTTATATAAATACATAGCGTGCCCGACCATAAGGGTCGGTGTTTCATACGTACTTAGCCAACCAAGGCTCAATGTTATTTCTACCTGGCCCTACCAAGGCTTCAGGGTTATCCGTACCATCTGCAGACGTGCGCACGCGTTTCCTAATCGTATACATACTTCATACATATTCATATACATATATTCTAGCCGGCGTTATAAGCCCAGGGTTCATTATAGCCCTTCATAGGCACATATAAGTATAATAGCCCGTAGGCACATTTTGCATCATTTTCGATATCATTATCATTACTATCCTCATCGTTATCGTTACATCTACATTATGGACTTACTCGTCATACGAGGAACATAGTATAATCATAGTACATATCAAGGGTCGTGAGCTTATGAGTTTGGAATGTGAACCATGTGAAGACAACATACTCATATAGAGGAATTAGGAATTTGGCCAAGAACCATGCCTTATGAAAGAAGGGTTAGCCTTACATACCTTTCCATCAAACTATTCTACACTTGCACGTTCCCTTCCAATGCTAGCGTTTATACCTTCATTAATATCATAACAATGGCCATTAGTCATTCACATTATCCACATTATCTAGATTCCTCAATTTGCCTCTAATTCACCCACATTCATGGTCATAACACCCATCTTCGTCCATTCGTCTAAAGTGTTTAGTTCATGATCTTAATACCATTTATGACACATTCATATCACAACACAACAACATTCATAACTCAATTTAAACTATTTCTCAAAATGTCACTATTCATCTTTCATGACCTAGTTGACCACATTTTCTATAATCCATGTATTTTAATTCTCCAATACCTTAAACATCTTGTAAAAATCAGGAATCTTACCTTAGAAGTTGTAGGAACAAGCTTTGGTTGATAATACTCTTCTTTGAGCAAAACCCTAGTTTATCTCCATTTGGATTTCTTGACCTTGGATGATCCTTGATGATTTCCTTACTCTTGATTCACTTGTTTAATGTTGTTGATGACTTATAATCCTTGAAAACTCATATAGTAAATGTAGAGAGAAGTTTTAGAGAGAAGTGGTGTAATGTTGTAATGAAATAAAATAAGTCTTGATCCTCATATTTAATGAATTGGAAAATCTGTGCTGGGTGAACAGTGGTCGTCCATGGAGATTTACGGACCGTATTCCACTACACGGCTCGTCCTCCATGGGCGTATTTAGCCATTTCCAGAACCAGAAGCTGGGCTGCCTTCATGGTGGTTTACGACCATGGTTTACGGGCCATAAATCACTTTACGGTCCGTCCACCAGGTCGTATTTAACCATTTCCTCGGCTGGCAGAAAGTTGAAGTTTGGCATGCAAGTTTACGACCTGGCAGTTTACGGACCATATTGCACTTTACGGTCCGTATTTTGCAATATACGACCACTGGGAAGTTTAGCCAACTTTCAATTTTTCTCATTTCTCGACTTTTCATTCTAATCACCCCCGTCCATGCACATGCATTGCTCACCTTGTATCTCATCTTAACTTAGCCTACTTCCTCGTCTCACATCGGATACTTTCGAAATCTCGCCTAAGGTCATCAAACGTCGTTTCTTACTCATAGACATCGTGTACTCATATTCATCACTAGTTCATTCTCTTGCGTACCAACGGAAAATTTTCTGAGGTGTAACATTAAGTGAGTAAGATGGGTATTAGAGCGAGTGGTGCTCGGTGGCTAGCCCCGGGTACCCATCGCGGTCCCTAGTCGGGTCATGACAAAAGTGGTATCAGAGCAGTTCGTCCTAGGAAGTGTCTACGAGCCGTGTCTAGTAGAGTCTTGTTTAAGGTGTGTTGCGCGCCACTTCAATAAACAAGAGGCTACAGGGCATTTAGGAGAATGACCATTTTTCTTCTTATGAAATCGTGCGATAGAGCCATACCTAAGATTTCATGTTTCCTAAAAGTGTGTTGTGCTTTAAGAATGCCGCCAAAGGGAAAAGCTACAGTCGCCCAGAAGGGCAAAGCTACGACAAAGAGGCAGGCAGAAAGAGATCCTCCATCGAATGTAGAGGAGGGCGAATCACAAAATGAGGCTTCGCCCAATGTATAAGAGCAAGGAGGAGCTTCAGTCCCAATTCCTCCACCAGTTGCTTCGGGTCAACAAGTGACCGAAGCTATTCATCTATTGACACAATTGGTTGCCGCCCAGGCACAGCGACAGAATGCGGGCCCGAGTGATCATTCCGCCAGTGCGAGAGCCCGTGATTTCATGACTCTAAATCCCCCGGAGTTCTTTGGGTCGAAGCCGGACGAAGATCCGCAAAACTTCATCGATGAAATGTTGAGGACCTTAAAGATTATTCATGCTTCCGAGACCGAATCCGTGGAGTTGGCCTCTTATAGACTCCGCGATGTGGCGGTATTGTGGTACAACAATTGGATGGCATCAAGAGGAGAGAATGTGCCTCGTCCGGTATGGCAAAAGTTCGTGGATGCCTTCATTCGTCATTATTTGCCACCCAAAGTCCGCTGAGCTAGAGCGGACAGGTTCCTGAATTTGAAGCAAGGTAGCATGAGTGCCTGAGAGTATAGTATGAAATTCAATTCTTTGGCTAGATATGCTCCATCTATGGTGGCCGACATGGGAGACCGGGTCTATATATTTATGAGTGATTTGGGGCCACATTTATTTATAGATTGTTTGACGGCCTCTTTGCAAGATGGGATGGATATTTCCCGAATACAGGCCCATGCTCAGAATCTTGAGGGACGACAACAGCCGCAAAGGAATGATCGTGATAATGATCGAAGACAAGGTAAGAGGGCTAGATCTATGGGAGCGAGCAGTGAATATAGAGGGGGACTGAGACAGATGCATTCTAGGCACTCAGGTCAGTTAGCGACTAGTGCGCCTCCCAAATTCTCGGATAGGGGGTTTGGTCGTTCTTTTTCAGTCAGGACAGGGCCAGAGTTCGAGGGCCTCAGATTCTCCGTTTATGGGAGACTTTAGTTAGCGGAGACCTCCGGTATCGCGGTGTAGCCAGTGCGGTAGATTGCATTCCAGACAGTGTCGTCAGGGTTCGGATGCTTGCTATGCCTGCGGGCCGGTTGGTCATATGATGAGAGACTGTCCGTCAACGAGAGATGGAGTTGGGACTCAGCCCATAGGTTCAGCAGTGGGTTCTTCTTCGGTACGCCCGACAACACAGATTTCCCAGACTCCAGCTGGTAGAGGTAGAGGCAGAGGGGGAACATCAACTTCAGGTGTTGTTCAGCCCCGCGTATATGCTTTAGCTGGGCGACAGGATCTTGAGTCCTCCCCAGATGTTGTCACAGGTACATTGATTATATTTTCCCGTGACGTATATGCTTTGATCGATCCGGGTTCTACTTTCTCTTATATTACCCCGTATGTTACCGATTGTATTGGGGTGAGACCCGAGCCAATTAAACCTTTCGAGGTATTCACTCCTGTTGGTGATCCCGTAATAGCGAGGCAAGTATATAAGAATTGTGTAGTTGTTATATGTGACCGACAGAAAAAATCCGATTTGATTTAATTGGAAATGATAGATTTTGATGTAATCATGGGGATGGATTGGTTGGCATCATGTTATGCTAATGTTTGTTGCCGGACGAAATTGGTTCGATTTCAATTTCCGGGAGAGCCCGTGCTTGAATGGAAGGGTAATACCGCGTCTCCAAAGGGTAGGTTTATTTCCTACCTTAAGGCAAGGAAGATGATAGCCAAGGGCTACATTTATCATCTAGTTCGAGTTCACGACACCAAGGCAAGGCCACCAGCTTTCCAATCTGTTCCGGTAGTGAATGAATTCCCAGATTTATTTCCAGACGAACTTCCAGGTCTTCCTCCAGAAAGGGAAATTGATTTCGCTATCGATGTATTACCGGACACCGAGCCTATTTCTATTCCTCCTTATCAAATGGCTCCAGCAGAATTGAAAGAGCTAAAGGCACAGTTGAAGGACTTATTCGAGAAGGGTTTCATTAGGCCCAGTTCATCGCCATGGGGAGCACCGGTCTTGTTCGTGAGGAAGAAAGATGGTTCTTTACGGATGTGTATTGATTATAAGCAGTTGAACAAAGTGACGGTGAAGAATAGATATCCTCTTCCAACAATTGATGACCTATTCGATCAACTGCAAGCTGCCAAGTGGTTTTCCAAAATAGATCTGAGGTCGGGTTATCATCAAGTGAGAGTTAGAGAAGCGGATATTCCCAAAACAGCATTCCGGACGAGATATGACCGCTACGAATTCCGAGTAATGTCGTTTGGGTTGACAAATGCCCCGGCGGTGTTCATGAATTTAATGAATAATGTGTTCAGGTCATTCTTGGATCTCTTCGTGATAGTATTTATCGATGATATTCTGGTATATTCTCGCACAGAATCAGAACATGCAGATCATCTAAGAATCGTCCTTGGCGTTCTCCGAGCTCGGGAATTATATGCAAAGTTCTCAAAGTACGAGTTTTGGCTGAATTCTGTAACATTTCTAGGCCATGTTATATCAGATGATCGCGTCCGAGTCGACACCCAGAAAATTGAAGCCGTGAAGACTTGGCCAAGGCCTACGACACCCACAGAAGTTTGTAGTTTCTTGGGCTTGGCAGGATATTATAGAAGATTCATAGAGGGTTTTTCTTCCATTTCAGCCCCATTAACGAAGCTAACTCAGAAGTCCGCTAAATTTCAATGGAACGATGCATGTGAGCGTAGTTTCCAAGAATTGAAGGGCAGATTGACCTCAGCTCCAGTGTTAACACTCCCAGAAGGGCCAGATGACTATGTTGTATATTGTGACACTTCCGGTGTGGGATTAGGATGTGTATTGATGCAGCATGGCAAAGTTATTGCATATGCCTCGAGGCAATTGCGGAAACATGAACAGAATTATCCAACTCATGATTTCGAACTGGCCACGGTTATTCATGCTTTGAAGATATGGAGACATTATTTGTATGGTATGCACGTCGATATCTATACATATCACAAGAGTCTCCAACATATTTTTAAGCAAAGGGAGTTAAACCTACGACAGAGGCGGTGGCTAGAATTGTTGAAATATTATGATGTAAATATTTTGTACCACCTCGGAAAAGCGAATGTGGTAGCCGACGCGCTTAGCCGTCGATCGATGGGTAGTTTATGTGGAGTTCCTTCAGAAAAGCAAGAAATGGTCTGTGAGCTCCATCGATTAGCAAATCTTGGAGTACGTGCAATTGATTTGGGTAGTGCAGGTATTAGCATTACTGACCCCACAGTTTCATCCTTGAATGTAGAAGTGAAGGAACGACAATATGAAGACTCTCAGTTACGGCATTACCGAGACCTATCTCGTGAAAAGGAAAAGTCTCCATTTGAAGTTTCCATAGATGGGGTCCTCAGATATCAAGGCAGGCTATGCGTACCGGATGTGGCAAATCTGCGCCAACGGATTTTAGAGGAAGCTCACTATTCTCGGTATTCTATTCATCCCGGTGCAACCAAAATGTATCATGACCTTAAATTGATATACTGATGGGATGGCATGAAGAGGAATATAACAGATTTTGTAGCACAATGTACAAATTGCCAACAGGTAAAAGCAGAACATCAAAAGCCAGGAGGCTTATTGCAAGCAATGGAAATTCCTACGTGGAAATGGGAAATTATTGTTACACCTCGAAAAAAATTTCGTTGGTACGCAAGTGAATGAACTAGTGATGGGTATGAGTGTGGTATGTTCATGAGCAAGAAACGACGTGATGACCTTAGGCGAGATTTCAAAGGTATCCGATGTAAGACGAGAAAGTTGGCTAAGATATGGCAAGCTATGGGATGAACAATGCATGTAAATGGGTGTGGGTGATTAGAATGAAAAGTCTAAGAAATGAGAAAAATTGCAGAATTGCAAACTGGCCAGTGGTCGTAAAAGTGTAATACAGACCGTAAAATGGTATACGGTCCGTAAACTGGCAGGTCGTAAATTGGCATGCAAAACTTCAACTTTCTGCCAGTCGAGAAAATGGTAAAATACGACCTGGAATACGGACCGTAAAGTGATTTACGACCCGTAAACCATGGTCGTAAATCACCATGCAGCAGCCTAAGTTTCTGGTTCTGAAAATGGTTAAGGACGACCACGAAGGACGGTCCGAAAACTGGAGGACGGGTCGTAAACCATGTTTACGACCACTGTGCACTTCAACACAGATTTTCAAGTCATTAAATAAGGGGACCAAGACTTATTTTATTTCACTTCTACATCACACTCCTTCTCTCTAAAACCTCTCTCTACATATATTCCATAAGAATTCAAGGATATTTGGTGATCAACAACATAAATCAAGTGAATCAAGAGTAAGGAAACCATCAAAGATCATCCAAGGTCAAGGAATCCCAATGGAGATAAACTAGGGTTTTGCTCAAAGAGACGTATTATCAACTAAGGCTTGTTCCTACAATATCTAAGGTAAGATTCATGATATTTATGTGATGTCTAAGGTATTGGAGAGTTGAATACTTGGAGTGTAGAAGAACATGATAAAATGAGTCATGCATGATGAATAGTGCCATGTAGAGGATTAATTGGAATCGAATCATGATTATTGTTATATTGTGACGTGAATGGGTTATAAATGACATTGAAGGACCATGAATTAGACATTGTATCAATAAAGGAAATACTGTCCAATTTTTCCTAGCCTTAACCATGTGTACTAATTATCGATTCTAATGATAGTATGACCTTAATGAAGGTAGAAACGCTAGCGTTGGAAAGGAACATGCAAGTGTAGAATAGTGCGACAAATAGGTATGTAAGGTTAACCTTTCATTCATAAGGCATGGTTCTTTGGCAAAGTTTCTAAATCCTCTATACGAGTATGTTATCTTCAAATGATTGATCTTCCGAGCTCGTAAGCTCACGATCCTTGATATGTACTACGATTGTACTACGTTCCTCATATGACGAGTAAGCCTATAATATAGACGTAACGATAATGATGATGATAGTAATGATGATGATAATAATAATAATGCTAAAGGTGCCTATGGGCTATTAGATGTATGTGTGCATATGAAGGGCTATAATGAAACCCCGAGCCTATTGTGCCGGGTAGAGTATATGTTTATATATATATATGTATATGATTACGTAACGCGCGCACACATCTGCAGATGGGACGGATAACCCTGAAGCCTTGGTATGGCCAGGTAGATATAACCTTGAGCCTTGGTTGGCCAAGTATGTATGAAACACCGAACCTTGTGGTCGGGTACGCTTTGTATGTATATATGGGTATGCGCTATGTATATAATATGAATATGAATGTGATAAGACTACGTATATGAATACGAATAAGGGCATGTATACGAATACGAGCACAAATATGGTACGAGTACTATTATGGAACACGGATGAGGATGTATGTATACAAATACGTATGAGAAATGGAAAGTTCCTATGAAGGGCAAGTAAGTGTCATGATGATGATATTATTGTCTCCCCCTCCTATGCTATTTCATATGTTGTTCATTATGCTTATACATCGATGTTGATCATGCTTTACATATTCAGTACATTCTTCGTACTGACGTCCTTTTGTTTGTGGACGCTGCGTCATGCCCGCAGGTGCACAAGGAGACAGACTTGATCCATAGCAGCTCTTTCAAGAGATTACATAGCAGAGCTCCATTTGCTTCGGAGCCATAGCTTTTGGGTACTTATTCTTTTGTGTATATAATTATGGGCATAGCGGGGTCCTGTCCCGCTCATGTGTTATGTCACACTCTTCTTAGAGGCTCGTAGTCACGTGTATATGGTTAGATATGTCTGGCCCTGTCGGCCTATGTTTTGTATATCATTTTGTTAGCCTTGTCGGCCCATGTACATTGATGTGGCATAAATGCCTATGATGATATAAAAGTGTTGTTGTCCAAATGGGACTAGCTTGACGAATGAACAGAAATGTATGTCTAATTATGTGGCTCACCTAAATGTAAGCATAAGTGTAAGTAAAAGGGGGTGCCCGGGTGGGCTAGCACCGGGTGCTCGTCGGGGCCCCCTAGTCGGGTCATGACAATTATTAATATGGATTTTATTGTGGGATTACCCCGTTCACGGGGGAAGAATGATTCTATATGGGTGACCATGGACAGACTCACAAAAGCAGCTCATTTCCTCCCAGTCAGAACCACGTATTCGGCAGAAGACTATGCCAGGTTGTATCTAAAAGAAATTGTGCAACTTCATGGAATTCCATTAGCCGTTATCACAGACAGAGGGGCACAGTTTACAACCAAGTTTTGGAAATCCTTTCAGGAAGGTCTAGGTACTCAAGTCAAGTTCAGCACGGCATTTCATCCACAAACCGATAGACAAGCCGAGCATACTATTCATACCTTGGAGGATATGCTACGAGCGTGTGTGTTAGATTTTGGCGGTAGTTGGGATGAGCATTTATCCCTTATTGAATTTGCTTACAACAACAGCTATCATTCCGGTATTCAAATGGCCCCATATGAAGCTTTATATGGGAGAAAATATGGATCTCCAATTGGATGGTTTGAAACAGGAGAAACACAATTAATAGGCCCCAACTTGATTCAGCAAGCAGTCGAAAAAGTCAAGATCATCCGAGATCGATTGCTGACATCCAGAGTCGCCAAAAGTCTTATGCGGATAACCGCCGATGAAACTTGGAATTTCAGGTCAATGATTGGGTATTCCTGAAAGTATCACCAATGAAAGGGGTAATGAGGTTTGGTAAAAAGGGGAAGTTGAGCCCAAGATGTATCAGACCTTATAGAGTCATCCGTAGGGTGGGCCGTGTATCCTACGAATTGGACATTCCTTCAAAGTTCGAGTCAGTGCACCCAGTTTTTCATGTTTCGATGCACCGCAAGTGTATTGGAGACCCGACAAGAATAGTTCTGATTGATGATGTTCAAGTGACGGAAATATTGGCATATGAAGAAATGCATGTTGCCATTTTAGGTAGACAGGTGCGGAGACTTCGAAATAAAGAGGTTGCTTCAGTCAAAGTTTTGTGGCGGAACAATAATCGGGAATAAATGACTTGGGAAGCGGAGGAGAACATGAAAGCCAAATATCCGCACTTATTCCAACCCCCAGAGGAGATTCAAGATGTTACGCCGATGAGATGAGGTATGCATGCTTTATTTTATGCTTTTGGTCGTGTGTGGCCATAAATATGTTGGTATTGTGATATAGCCCTGTGAGGCGATGATATTATGGGTTGTTGTGATAGGTTGATAGTGCCTAATTACAAGGGAAACTATAGCGAAATTTTCATAGAATCCCGAGTGTTTAACATTCGAGGACGAATGTTCCAAAGGGGGGAAGAATGTTACACCCCGAAAAAATTTCCGTTAGTATACAGTGAATAGGCTAACAAAGGTCATAGTGTAAGCGGTGTTTTGAGACGAGTGATAATGTCCCGTAGGTTGGTATTGAAGTGTTGAACAATTGTTAAGAAGGTTCCATAAGGATCGGAGATGAAACGAAGTGATGAAAATAAGATTCAGTGAACTGGTGGATTATACGGTCGATTATACGGACCGTATAATGGTTTTACGGCCGTATAATGAACCGTAGAAGTGTCACAGAAGGAAGTTGAGGAAATGTGGGTTTTACGGTAGATTATACGGACCGTATCATATTATAGGGCCCGTATAATGAACCGTCAAGTTGACACAGAGAAGGGTGACCACTGAAGCAGTTTTACGGTCAATTATACGGACCGTATAATGGACCGTATAATGGCATCTGGACAGATTTGAATTTTATAAAATAATGATCCAAGTTCATTTTATTTATTTCCCCTTCTCACTCCACGACCCAATCTCTCTCTAGAACATTCCAAATTCTTCCAAAACAAGAATTCAAGTGAAAATTTAAGATCAACTTCATCAATATACAAAAACCAAGTGTAAGAAACACATCAAAGGATCATTTAAGTCAAGAAATTCCAAAGAAGGTGGAACTAGGATTTTGTCTAAGTGAAGCATTTCAACTCAAGAATTGTTCAACTATCATCTAAGGTATGTTTCATGACTTTATCATGTTGTTTAAGGAATTAGAAGACTAAGAAGCTTGAATTGTAGAAAGACATGGGAAATGGGTCTTGAATGGGTGAATAGTGTCATCATTGAAGGATAGTGGAATTGAATCATGAATGTTGAAGTATTGTGATTATGAATACGTTATAAATGATATTTATATCATGAAACAAGTATTAAATGCGCGAAAACACAATAATGAGTTATACGGATAAATGTGGGAAATATTGGAGGAAAATGGTGGAATGCGGTGAATATATATAAATGATGGTTGTTGATTGTAATATTGTGGATGTTGTTGTGAGCGTTGGGAGTCGATATGGACTATGGGAAGAGTAGCATAAATAAAAGAAGTACTGCCCAATTTTCTCTAGAAATAGTGACGTATTCCCTTAAGTCGACTAACTAACGTTTATACAGATTCTTTCGTGAAGGTAGAGACGTGACATTAAAGGAGAGCAAGTGAACGATAGCGTAGCTAAACGACAAAGGTATGTGAGGCTAGTCATTTCTTTCTAATGGCATGAATCCTATAGCATAAGTTCCTTTCCTTTTCGTGAGTTCCTATATTTCGGAATTGCTAGAAGCCTAAATCCATAAATGTCTATATAAGATAAGAGATATGATATGATGATGCCATATTGATAATGATGCTATTTATTGCTACACTCACCTTATGTACTAATTCCTTCAAGGTGAGGCAGAATGTCCACAATTGCTCCATAATGAAATCGGGGGAGCACGACCTTACGTCACCCCGATAGAGTATAGTTGATCTTGAGTCTTATGCATGTACTATGATAAGCATATTATGATAAGCATGGTATTACAAGTATTCTATGATGAGCATATCATGATCATATTACACCGCGCCTAGTTGGCGGGGCAGTCACCGCCAAGGCGGGCAGCTATACGGATACACCATGGCCTTTTGGCATGGGCAGACACCACTAGTGGGCGGCATGAGATGGTACCCCGGACGCGGGAGGCCTGGACGCGGGCTAATGTTATTGATTATCTCACCGCACCTATATGGTTGGGCAGTTTATTTGCACATATGCATGTTATGCATATATGAGATGAGGATGAGCATAAAGTAAGTCAGCATGCATTACTTCCTATATGATTCGCAGTCAGATACAGTTTGATCCATACTTGATGTTTCTCTTATTCTCTTGATGTATTGCTATTGTTCTTGCCTCTCATTCTCAGTACAATATTCGTACTGACGTTCGTTTTCTTTGGACGTTGTGTTCATGCTCACAGGTAGACAGGGAGGTGAGCTCGATCCAGATTCTTAGGAGCTGTCAGCTGAGTGAAAGCACTCCATTGTCCGGAGGTGCTCATGATTATCCTTTTGGTACATATGTATATTTTGGGCATGACGGAGACTTGTTCCGTCTACATGTATAGTATGTCAGTAGAGGCTCGTAGATACGCAGTGTGGGTTAGATGGTCTCACAAGATGTTGTTATATGTAAATATTATTTTGATTGCCGAGTGGCAAATGTATATAATGCATTTATGTTTCTATATAAAATATGTTTTCCTATAATTCGTGCATAAAGTTATAAAAGGGCATTAAGTGAGTAAGATGGGTATTAGAGCGAGTGGTGCTCGGTGGCTAGCCCCGCGTACCCGTCGCGGCCCCTAGTCGGGTCGTGACAATCACGAACCTCAAAAAACTCTGTCATACCACATAGTCCATCCCTGTAGCTTTCCTTCTTAAGCTCACGCCACAAACACATCTCAACTGGAATATGCAAGAAGACTACACCACAATCCATGCTGGTCCAAGAAATCTCCAAGATGTACCTTTTTCTTATCGATTCACAATCAACTATACCTTTTATCGACTCGTCAATTCCTAATTTTCTAATCACTTCACAATCATCAATATCGTAATTAATCCTTGAATCCACTCTATCGAATACCACATAATCATAAACCTTGCAAACTAGCTGAATTAATCCTGGAGATAGGATCGTACCACACACTCTGCACATTAGAGTTTCCTTAACTCTTACAACTCGAACTTGACCTCTCTCTAAATCCAACGTATCGCACAAACAGTCTCACTAATAGCCTCATGTATCCTACTAAATTGTTCTGGCCCAAGTTGCCTTACTCAATTTCTGAAATGTTATCCCCAACTTAACTCGGTTAACCCATCATCGATCTACCATTTCAAGTACCCATATTTACTAATCGCTTACTTAAATCCTTAACGTTACTAGTCCTCGAGGAGTCACCTCTTACCTCAATTATCGAATCTGAATACCTATAACCACTCGCACGACTATCCCCTTTTATTTAATCACCTAAGTCAAGTAATAACACCACTAGTAGAGGGATCTAGCCAATTTTTACACAATGAATACAAGGTTCCTAACCTTAGTCCACCACTGACCTCTATTAGTCTATGACATAACCGAACATACCAGCTCATACATAAACTCTCAAGCCCACTCTACACTATACAATCGCAACCAAGCTCTCACATCACTAACTCTTATTTCAACGATTTTCTGTTTGCCCTTAACCTCGAAGACACCAATCAACCTCATCAATCACACCCCTTACCGTACGTCATGATATAATATCCCCACAGTCCAAACACGACTCAAGTACCCATATGTCATTTCAAATCACGTTTATCACTATCAATCAACAACCACTCAAATCCACTCGATCCTCTAAACTAATCATCCATTTAAGCCAAACAAACCACAAAATGATATCAAATATTTCTCCTCAAATCTAAGTGAAACAACCGGTAACTCCTCAAGTCACTAACGCATCGCATACGCCCATAATTGAAGTCATTTCTATCAGTCGTTTACTAACTCTTCAGAAGTCTACAAACCAATAAAATTTACTGATCAAATGATGTGCCCATAGCATTCACTTAATAACCGAGTAGTCCTTTAACATCAACGAGCTTATATCAAGAATAACTTTTAGCACCAGTAACAACCTTATCCTGACAACCATGTCAGATACTAATTTTTTTCCTTCCCAATCTCACGAAAGTACTCTTATTTAAGATATTCTATGAAATCACTTCGCTACGTGCTTTCCACAAAAGTCTTTCTTTATGTCCTTATTATCAACTTCTTTTCTTTATTACACGCTGTCACAATACGTTTTCCCAATTCGACGGCCATTACCGAACTTACACTTTTCCCCATATACCGACGTCTAATACTCTACCGCTGCTGAATTGTCGACCTACCATTGGTATACTAGTGTCACGTACACCATCATAAAGCCTTAAGATGTTGAAGTTTTTCCCAAACCGCATATCATCGAGCAACCCACTATTATCAAGCTATCAAGGCACTCTTTCACTTGCGAGCAACCCAACAATGAAACATGGAGACCTTGTAAACCTCTGAACTATCTTCCCATTTCTCACAAAATCTCGCAACAAAAGAGTCTAATCGTCACTCCACACAACAACTGAGTCTAATCGCGACTCTACACAATCGAATCCTTAGGCCATAACTAGAGACTGAACTAGATCACATGTTCAAATCAGAATAACACATCTCGTACCATACCATGACACATCATAGATCAACCATTCATATAAGAATTAAGGACGGGTTTTCACCTTCCGTGGGTGATCAAGATAAGAAAGTCCAGATACCAATTGGAATCAGCTAGATACCAATTTGAATAAAGTAGCACGAAAGAATGAAAGAAAGTGAAGTTTTCTAAATGTCCTATAACCTCTCGTAGATAAGTACGGAGCTCATCGTACCGATCCACGAGACTCTACTAGACACGCTCTTATATTATAAATCGGGTAACCTAGGGCTCTGACACCAACTTGTCAAGACCCAATCTAGCTAAGTCGCGCGGGCACCTACCTTTCCCACCTCGATAGGCAAACCCTTATCCCAAAAATTATGAAGTCATAAATAAACAATAGACAAGCAGAAGAGATAAAAATCATGTAAGTCTGACGATAATCATTTAGAATGTGCGGAAGTAAGGAAATACATAAAATCCACCCAGAGTTTGGTCTAACCAAACAAGGGAAACTAAATAGATACTACAAGTCTAAAAGTAACAAAGTACATCAAAAGTCTAAATATGCCTCGGAATATGAAATAAGACATAGATAAAGGAAGAATCTCCAAGGCGGCAGACGTCCTCATGATCACCCTGTAAGACTCTCAGCAGGAACTCTCGCATCGCAATTAGCCACGAGAACCAAAGGTCAATCCTATCTGGAACTCTGCACTAATAAAAGAATGCAGCAAGTGCAGGTCAGTACAAACAACAAGTACTAGTAGGTGTCATAGACCGACTAAGACTAGTTGACATATAAAAAAATAATAAGGAAAGAGAAAACTAGAAAACCATAGAGTACAAGTCATGCTCCCAAGAAATCGACTCACATAATCAAGCCTTGATGCAATAACTAGCCCCAAGTGAAACAAATATCAAAGTATACCGAACACCAAGCCTTATCAAGTCAAATCAGCACGTAGCCCATATCAAATACAGTCCAAGAATATGACGAACACTGTAATGACCCGTCCAATAATTATTTAATACTCCGCGAAGCCATGCCTAATCTAGGTCTATGATCGTAAATAATAATCCCTATAAGGTGTTTTAAGGTTTGATAGTGGGAAAAATCGATTTCGGATAGAGCTAAAAATTGTGGGCCAGGGCTGAAGCGAACAGCTATAGCGCTCAAGGGACCACCATAGCGGTCCCGCTATAGCGGACATACGACAGCCGCAGTGGTCAACGCGGGGCAATGACCGAGTTTTTGATCACTTAGTTTATTTTTCACCGTCCCTTTTAACAAAAGACCTCCCAAGGCTGCTATTAGGTTTTGCACAAGAACAAAAACCCTTGACACCAAGAAAAAAAGGGTTTATCCTACCTTCTCCACATCTTTCCCTGTGACTAACATCTCTCATGGATTCGGATGAGGGCTAAGAAGGCAATCAATTCATGGAAATTCAATGTATCTGTCCGTCATCGAGGTAGGTTATGGTTTACTTGAGTTATGCTTTAATTAGTAAATCGTATACACATTTAGAGTTGACGGCAGATTGCATGATTAGGTCTTCGAACACGGAGTTTGGATGAATATATTCAAAAACTTATCGGAAACTATGTGTAACTAGTAGTTAGGGTAACAATGAATAATTATTGAGTGGGGAGTGATATCATTGAGGGTTACTTCGTTGTTTAGATTATGCATCCCTAGGATTATTTGATTTCTGTCTTTATTTTCAGAGGTATTTAAATATTTGCATGATTGTCTTTCTAGTTAAGAAGAGATTTGTATTAAGAGGACTGAAGTAAATCGAGATTGGTACTACGCCCATCAAAGGCATGATTTATGATTTTATTTGACTTATTGCATCGTTGCATTGCATTGCATGTGTTATGAGAAAATACATGGAGCAGGAAAGACTGAGTATGGGGCAGTTATGTTATCTAGTCTAATGGCTGGTTGGGTGGAATGTGAGAAATCTATATGATGTGGATCCGCGTTTGAGGTTCTTTCAGGAGCGGAGGATTTATGGATCGGGTCCGATGAGTATCCGGAACGAGTGGTACATGGACACCATGGGTCCCCTGCAGGTCATGACTACTGAGCAATGACATCAGTTATCATGTATGTATAGCGTGGTTGGGCCCTTGCATCGCATTTGCATTTCATTGCATCTCATATTTCTACGTCCTGTTTGTGTGTACTGCTAGTCTGTTATGTTGCATTGTGTATCTTTTATGATTTTGTAGAGGTTGTGTAAGGTGGTAATCATTATGGAGGTGTGTAAGGATAAAGTACTAAGTGGTTAGTTGTCCCATGGGGGCCTCATAGGCCTAGGTGAAGTAGTTAAAAAGGTTTTGCGGCTAAAAGTTAAGAATTAGATGTTAGTGCGAATGAGGAGATGAGACTTAAGTAATTGGATTAAGGGAAGGTGGAATGGGTTTAATGACTAGTTAGAAAATCAATATTTTCCTATGGGAATAAAAGAAGTGAACAGCTGAGATTAGAATGGTAAGTAGTGAGAGTGTAATAACCTCTATTGAGAATCTTGAGGGTTTTGGTTTATCTGCTTATCTTATTGACTTTATATTGTGTTGCGTGAACTAATCTTAGTCGACCTATGATGCTTACCAATACGTGTAGTGTACTGATACTACTCTTGCTACATCCTTTTTGGGTGTAGATATGTTGCAGGTTTTAGTTGAAGTTTCGTCGTGTGGATTTATCAGGAATTCTCTTACAACCTCGCTCATATCACTCCAGGCAGAGGCTGTGTCATTTATTTTGCCTTTCTGTCTAGTAGGAGCTCTTGTACCTGCCTAGACTAGATCCTAGGAAATTCTTTTCAGTTTTATTGTATTTCAAATAGAGACTATATGAGCTTTTACTTAAATTTTGTGATTTATAAGAAATGTTGTCATAAAACTGGCTGAATGTTTGGATTGGTTGGTAAGGGTTCGCCTACTAGGTTAGTAATATGGTAGGTACCCGCACGACCCGTGGGTTGGGTTGTGACAGCTGGTATCAGAGCCTAGGTTACCGGTCTCACAAGTACAAGAGCAAATGTCTAGTAGAGTCTTGTCGAATGGTACGATGACGTCCATACCTGTCCGCAAGAGGTTGTAGGACATCTAGAGTTTCCCTTCATTCATTCTATCGTGCCACCTTAATACGCCGTCTCCTAGTTGAATCCAATTAGTATCTTGATGATTCCAATTGGTAGCTTGACGGGCTAATTGGTATCTGTCAATTCCAATTGGTGTCTCTCTATTCTGACTCAAGGAAGACCTTCTGTAAGTAAGTGCGTAATTATTTGTGTGAACGAATGAAATTTTAGCGATAATGTTGGTGTTATAGACTGTGTGCTTATTCTGGGAATGTTATCAGGTTAATAGCGCATTCATACTCCTACGTGAAAACCATATTTTTTACGCGCTAAGCAATTAAGTGAGCCTCTACGCGATCCGAACGGGTGCAAAAATTCCGCTCATTGGCACTGTAGCACTACTGTAGCGGTAAAGGGACCACTATAGTGGGCTCGCTATAGCGAGCATCGGACCGCTAGGGCGGACCCAAACTTCTGCAGGGTTCCGCTATTGCGAGTCGTCCATCGCCATAGCGGTACCCGCCACAGCGGTCGAGTGACCGCCGTAGCGGTACCATTTGACCAGTAGCCTCTTTCTTCCTTCCCTATTTTTGACAACCTATTTTATCACGACCCAACCCCGTAGGTCGTGACTAGTGCCCGAGTTGGGCACTCGTATACATATCTGTTAGCTATAATCAATTCACAACTAAACATAATTTGGAATTTAAAGAAACAGAATGTCATCTCAAAACTGTCACATATTTATATATCAACGCAACCTGCCTCCTGAGGAGTGACAACATCAATAGATAACGTCGAACACAAGCCGACAAGGCTGTCATAACGTGTGGGAATGCCCCCAACTATATATACGCAAGCCGACAAGGTTGCCACTACGAATGGGAACGTCCCAAAACATAAATCATGCTAACACAGCTGATCAACGTCTATATACAACCCACACATATGTCTACAGACCTCTAAGAGTAATGACGAAGACATATGACGGGACAGGGCCCCGCCGTACCCCTGGATAAACATATACATATATCAAAGATTTGTACCAAACGTCTAGGCTCCGGAACAACGGAGCACTCCAATATAGCTGAGTAGAAGTCCTATGCTGATGGGTCACCAACCGGCTATCTGTACCTGCGGGCATGAACGTAGCCCCCCGAGGAAAGGGGGTTAGTACGAAATATGTACTGAGCATGTAAAGCATGAAATATAGTAAATAGGATCATACTGAGACAAGGAGTGTAGAACCCAGTACAATAACCAGAAAACCATAAGACTTACCTTTGAACATAAATCATACGTGTCAACATCATACCCATACCGTCAGAGGACTTAACGACATAACTAGATAATCATCCTGTACATAAGCATATATAACGTGTCCCGGCCCTCTAGTGAGGGGCTCGGTAAATAAAATCATCATATACATGTACATATAACGTGTCCCGGCCCTCTAGTGAGGGACTCGGTGAATAAAATGATCATATGCCATCCTGGCCGCCATCCCCATATCATCATGTCATCATGTCATCATATCATCATATACATATATATATATATATATATATATAACGTGTCCCGGCCCTCTAGTGAGGGACTCGGTGAAATTATGTAGTGAAACTGTGCACGAAAACATGTCCTGGCCCGGGACTCAGTGAAGGATGTAACGGTAAGCATGAGCAGAGTGATAAGCAACCATATACATACAATTCATCTTTTGAGACTCAATAGATAAGTAGACAAATCAGCTCTCAAGTATCAGGATAATAGTCATATTAAGTTCTTTCTAAATGTCATCACGAACTATAACAAGGAACGTCTCAGGGATCATATACATGTATCAAATTAACATGAGATAGCTTATGAAAGTCAAGTACACCTCTAATTATGGAATTCTTTAAGAATAGGAACTTCTCTACATCATATATTAGTCGATCATATACTAGACACGAGGCAATAGCTCGACTATCCTGAAAGTTCTAACATCAAGAAACGAATAAAAATCATGAATCATGCTTGGAACTAGAGAGTAGAATTACCCCAAGGCTCATATTATATCTTACTTACGTCTAGGACATGCCAAAAGAAAGAAGGGATAGGCTTTACATACCTGTCGGCGACTATTCATGATTCCTTTTCGCCTCGTCGCTCTTTTAGCCTATTTATATAAAAGTAACGTTATTGTTAGTAACTATATTTTCTAGTCCGAAATTCTACAACTCATTTCTTATTGAACCTATATTTTAGTTTATATCTTCTCGTTTAGGGTTTTCTATCAGTTAGGGACTTAACGAAAATCGGGCAGCATTTCCTATATATAACTTGCCTAACCCGAACTTCCAATAATATGTGCTTTTTTTGCAATAATACCAACAACAACGATAACAGGGATAATCATATAAAGTCCTTAAAATCCATCCGATAAAACAATTCATAACAACCACCAAACAACCCACATGATAATAGTAACAACTTATCCAGTTTCCGATATAGTTTTTGTAATTCTCGTCCCACAATATAATTATGACCTGGATGAATTTAAATATACGTAGGAGAGGAGAATTATTACCTTATATTCCAAGAAATAATCTTCTTCCTCCTTACTTCACTTCGAAGAAAGCCCGAATTCAACAACACGATAAGACGGAACAACGAGATTGAAGCGATTTGCAAAACCCAAAAAAAAAAAACAAATAACGTTGTTGCTTAAACTTCCAAATACTGAATGTGCTAGTACGTTTCTGCCCATATCACCCTTAAATTCAAGATGCAGCTATATAAATTAGTTGCTGCCCTTATCTTTCAAAAGTAAACTTTCTAATTTATGTTGACAAGAATGAGCATGCGTTTATGTCACACCCCGACCTTACTAGGGTGTGATGGGCACCCGACCCTTACTTAGGGCCGAGCGAACCCTCAGACTCTTACTGCACATAAAATCACGTCAAACTTTTTAAATCAAATAAGATAAAATATATAGTAATTTTTTTTTTCAGAAATATTCTTTTTCGTAACTTCCAAGCCGAACAAATCTATTATCATACAAAATTCAGTACATAACACAGACCGACATATTGGCTGATGGAGCCGCTTACAGACGGACAACCAATACCCACGACGCTGTCTGCAAAGCCTCTAACACAATTCTAGAAATCATAACAAACAAACTCTGACTTGGCAGCCCTCCGGAAGAATGGGGCTTGCCATCTTCGCTGGAACATCTTCTATAATAACTTCAGCTCATCTGGGAGTACCTGCGCGGCATGAAACGCAGCCCCCGAAGAAAGGGGGTCAGTACGGAATATGTACTGAGTATGTAAAGCATGCATCACAAAGAAGCAGACAGAACTAACAAACCAATACGGTATTCAGAGTACCAGACGCTTATTACCTTTCAGACACAAGACATACATACCCTTCTCACATATCAGCGAATATACAGAACGTAAGGGCGTTAACCAAAGTACCAAAGTACTTATTCTACAATTACATATCGCATGTTCGAAGAGGTACAGAAAATACAGAATACAGAACGGAGTACCGAACGTACAGAGGTGATGTCACACGCCAAACGGGGTACAGAACGTACAAAATGCACAGATGATGTCATATATCGGACGGAATACAGAACGTACAGAATGCTCAGATGATGTCATGTATCGGACGGAACACAGAACGTACAGAATACCAGATTTCTTACTTTCCGGACACAAATTATGCATATCGAAATCATATAATATTTTCACAGATAACAGATCTCGGCCCTGTGATAAGGGCCGCGGTAAACAGAATCATCATATGTCAAAATCATGTGTCAATATATACATATGCAGATAGCAGATAACAGATCCCGGCCCTGTGATAAGGGACACGGTAACAGAACCCGGCCCTCTGGGAAGAGACGCGGTGAACAGAATCATATGCCATCCTGGCCGCCATCCCCATATCATCATATACAGATAACAGAACCCGGCTCTCCCACCGAGGGGCGCGGTGAACAATGCAGAGGAAACACACGATAACAGAACCTGGCCCGAGACGCAGTGGACAAAGCAGAAGAAGGGCACGATAACAGAACCTGGCCCGGGACGCAGTGAAAGAGACATTAAGTCATGCACGAGCAGAGTCATGAGAAACCATATGCACATAAATCTAGACTCGATGGATAGGTACACTTGCCGACATTCGAAGGCTCAGAAGCGGGTTTCGGGTTTTTCCAAGTTAGTATCAGGAAGTTATGAGCATCTGAAATACAAAAACCTCTTCGGACTTTTAAGCGATCCGAGATCGTACATAAGGAACATTAAGACTTACAGAGAATATTCAGATCAGAAGACTCATATCCAGACTCATAGTCAAATACTTATATCGGAATACTTATATCGGAATACCCGTATCGGAATACTTATACCAGACACTCGTACCAGCATACCTAACTCAGGATATTTATATCAGAATATTTATATTGGGTTATTTATATCGGAATGCTTATATCAAAATACTTATATCGGAATATTTACATCAGAATGCTTATATCAAAATATTCGAACCAGATCATTCATAGCAGAGTGGTTATATTAGAATAGTCGAGTCGGAACACTTATATCTGGGTTACTAGATACCTATAGCAAACTCGGAACATTAGCCAAAGTTTCCCTTAATTATCGTACGGAAATAGGACAAATAAAACAATACAAATAGGTCTCGGGGTTGTGGGCCCACCTTGGGTCAAGTCGAGGTGACATACGTAAAACTATAAACATTTGGTCTTATAAGGTCATCTACGAAAGTTTCAGGGCAATCCAGTTCCGTTGGTGGAAGTTACATATGTTCAAACCAACCTTTTCAACTAAACATAATATGCTTAATTCAATTACACTGAATGAAAAAGGGTCAAACATAAGCTCGGATTTCTAAGAGTAGAGTCATCCCCGAGGCTCGAATCATAGCCTATCACATCTAGGACATGCCAAGAGAAAGAGAGGGTAAGCCTTACATACCTTATTTGCCTTTTACGCTTGTCAAAATTCAGATCCCGTTTCCTCCAAAATCTACAATTGGTCATGTTTACCAAATATTAATTAGAGCCTTTAGGAATTCAATCTTGAAGTAACATTTGTCTATAGAAATTTCGGCAGCATTTCCCCTGTAAATGCGCCATCCCCGAGAATTTAACTCGGTTAAGACATCAACAACCATACCAACAACAAACTAACAACATCAATAGTCAATCAAAAATGCATTCTAACATAAATTGTTTCCTTTCCTAAATAGTGCAACAACTTCAAACCCAACTTTGCACTTCTAAGTCAATATCAACATTTGCATATCCATGTACCAATTCAAGATCATTCTAACACAATTCGAAAGTTTTTCATGTCATTCTACAAAATAGGCAAGATTTCACCAAATTCCATAATTTGCCCGAAAACTCCTCAACTTCCCTAGAAACGATTTTTAATGCATTTTTTGCTTCGAAATTCATGAACTACTCCAACAACACACATTCTAACAACATTATACTCGTGAATATAGAAACGACATTAATATTACATTGGCTTCCAAATCTACCCAGAATATTTCCAACACCACTTTAAATCATCAAATTCTCATTTCTATCATAGGATAATATCAACAACAATTAAATTACTGTATATAAATTTGTTCATCTTTCCTACGCATCATATACACCACACGGCCAACCCAACATCTACAACTTCAACTAAAATCATCACACTTTCATTGTCAACATAGAATTCACAACAACAACAACTAAAACACTTCATAAAATCATTGAATCATTGTTCCTACAATCACCCATGCACACGGCCACACACAATCATCATGCAACTTCCATATTCTTATGAATTCTACTCCTTTCTATATTCCACAACATAAACAAAGCCTCCATAACATATAAAAGGAGATGAATTCTTACATTTTCCTTCAACTTCCTCACTTAGCTAAGGTTGGAATTTTGCACCAAAGAGTGGTTCTCTTTTTTTTTTTGCCCTAGTATAATATGGTCTCCCCCCTTTAAGGGGCTCCTTATATGCCAACAGTCCTTCTTTGTTGTAGCGCAGGTTGTTGGGACACACGTAACCACCGATACCCTCACAGATGAGATGTCATACATATTCATATACATATATACATATAATTATTACTAACTAATCCATAAAATACTTCCAGACGCTATTCAAGCCTATCCTTATTCCAGAGTCGTGACGTACCTTCCGTCTCCTCTCTAGTCTAACCTGTCGCGTGCTATGTGGCTGTTTAGGGTTTCTAACCACTCCGTATATTTTAATTTCACTCAGGCCATTCCAGTTTTTCATGTGTCTCTTACAGCTAAATCTTTGGAATTTCCTGCATACTTCCCAGGGGGTCACCCATCCTGAAATTGCTCCCACCTGAGCACACTTAACCTCGAAACCTTGGTGGAATTTGGCGCCTTAACGCTGATATAATCACGTCCACTTCCTTGTATGTCCTTTACTACGTAATCTGGAGCAAGTCAAGGTTTTACAGATTCTGAGACACATTCGTAACACGTCTTTCTTGTGAAATTACTATTTTACCCTTTTCGGTCTTCCATACCACCTTTACAAATTCTTATCATTCGAAATCGGTACGCACCAAATACCAACAATACCTTACAGAGCATACGGCTATATATCACATCCTAGCCGCCCAGGACTTTCTGTTTCAGGTAACAGAACGAATATCTCAAGACTTGCCCTTGTGACCCTTCCTAATCATTTCCCATCTTCTTCCATAGTATGTAAGGCTTGCATATAAGGGATCTCATGTCCTATGACTTGGCTCTATCGCACGATCTATGACAGAAAGAAGGTCAACAATCCCTAGATGCCCCGTAGCCTCCTGTTTATAAATGTGGCGCGCTACACACTATAAACAGGACTCTACCGGACACGACTTTGCAGACAACCCCTAGGACAGACCTGCTCTGATACCACTTTGTCACACCCCGACCTTACTAGGGTGTGATGGGCACCCGACCCTTACTTAGGGCCGAGCGAACCCTCAGACTCTTACTGCACATAAAATCACGTCAAACCTTTTAAATCAAATAAGATAAAATATATAGTTTTTTTTTTTCCAGAAATATTCTTTTTCGTAACTTCCAAGCCGAACAAATCTATTATCATACAAAATTTAGTACATAACACAGACCGACATATCGGCTGACGGAGCCGCTTATAGACTGACAACCAATACCCACGACGCTGTCTGCATAGTCTCTAACACAATTCCAGAAATCATAACAATCAAACTCTGACTTGGCAGCCTTCCGGAAGAATGGGGCTTGCCATCTTCGCTGGAACATCTTCTATAATAACTTCAGCTCATCTGGGAGTACCTGCGCGGCATGAAACGCAGCCCCCGAAGAAAGGGGGTCAGTACGGAATATGTACTGAGTATGTAAAGCATGCATCACAAAGAAGCAGACAGAACTAACAAACCAATACGGTATTCAGAGTACCAGACGCTTATTACTTTTCAGACACAAGACATACATACCCTTCTCACATATCAGCGAATATACAGAAAGTAAGGGCGTTAACCAAAGTACCAAAGTACTTATTCTACAATTACAGATCGCATGTCCGAAGAGGTACAGAAAATACATAATACAGAACGGAGTACAGAACGTACAGAGGTGATGTCACACGCCAAACGGCGTACAGAACGTACAGAATGCTCAGATGATGTCATATATCAGACGGAATACAGAACGTATAGAATGCTCAGATGATGTCATGTATCGGACGGAACACAGAACGTACAGAGTACCAGAGTTCTTACTTTCCGGACACAAATTATGCATATCGGAATCATATAATATTTTCACAGATAACAGATCTCGGCCCTGTGATAAGGGACGCGGTAAAGAGAATCATCATATGTCAAAATCATGTGTCAATATATACATATGCAGATAGCAGATAACAGATCCCGGCCCTGTGATAAGGGACGCAGTAACAGAACCCGGCCCTCTGGGAAGAGACGCGGTGAACAGAATCATATGCCATCCTGGCCGCCATCCCCATATCATCATATACAGATAACAGAACCCGGCTCTCCCACCGAGGGGCGCGGTGAACAATGCAGAGGAAACGCACGATAACAGAACCTGGCCCGGGACGCAGTGGACAAAGCAGAAGAAGGGCACGATAACAGAACCTGGCCCGGGACGCAGTGAAAGAGACATTAAGTCATGCACGAGCAGAGTCATGAGAAACCATATGCACATAAATCCAGACTCGATGGATAGGTACACTTGCCGACATTCGAAGGCTCAGAAGCGGGTTTCGGGTTCTTCCAAGTTAGTATCAGGAAGTTATGAGCATCTGAAATACAGAAACCTCTTCGGACTTTTAAGCGATCCGAGATCGTACATAAAGAACATTAAGACTTACAGAGAATATTCAGATCAGAAGATTCATATCCAGACTCATAGCCGAATACTTATATCGGAATACCCGTATCAGAATACTTATACCAGACACTCGTACCAGCATACCTAACTCAGGATATTTATATCAGAATATTTATATCGGGTTATTTATATCGGAATGCTTATATCAAAATACTTATATCAGAATATTTACATCAGAATGCTTATATCAAAATAATCGTCCAGATCATTCATAGCGGAGTGGTTATATTTGAATAGTCTAGTCGGAACACTTATATCTGGGTTACTAGATACCTATTGCAAACTCGGAACATTAGCCAAAGTTTCCCTTAATTATCGTACGAAAATAGGACAAATAAAACAATACAAATAGGTCTCGGGGGTTGTGGGCCCACCTTGGGTCAAGTCGAGGTGACATACGTAAAACTATAAACATTTGATCTTATAAGGTCATCTACGAAAGTTTCAGGGCAATCCAGTTCCGTTGGTGGAAGTTACATATGTTCAAACCAACTTTTTCAACTAAACATAATATGCCTAATTCAATTACACTGAATGAAAAAGGGTCAAACATAAGCTCGGATTTCTAAGAGTAGAGTCATCCCCGAGGCTCGAATCATAGCCTATCACATCTAGGACATGCCAAGAGAAAGAGAGGGTAAGCCTTACATACCTTGTTTGCCTTTTACGCTTGTCCAAATTCAGATCCCGTTTCCTCCAAAATCTACAATTGGTCATGTTTACCAAATATTAATTAGAGCCTTTAGGAATTCAATCTTGAAGTAACATTTGTCTATAGAAATTTCGGCAGCATTTCCCCTGTAAATGTGCCATCCCCGAGAATTTAACTCGGCTAAGTCATCAACAACCATACCAACAACAAACCAACAGCATCAATAGTCAATCAAAAATGCATTCTATCATAAATTGTTTCCTTTCCTAAATAGTGCAACAACTTCAAACCCAACTTTGCACTTCTAAGTCAATATCAACATTTGCATATCCATGTACCAATTCAAGATAATTCTAACACAATTCCAAAGCTTTTCATGTCATTCTACAAAATAGGCAAGATTCCACCAAATTCCATAATTTGCCCGAAAACCCCTCAACTTCCCTAGAAACAATTTTTAATGCATTTTTTGCTTCCAAATTCATGAACTACTCCAACAACACACATTCTAACAACATTATACTCGTGAATATAGAAACGACATTAATATTACATTGGCTTCCAAATCTACCCATAATATTTCCAACACCACTTTAAATCATCAAATTCTCATTTCTATCATAGGATAATATCAACAACAATTAAATTACTATATATAAATTTGTTCATCTTTCCTACGCAACATATACACCACACGGCCAACCCAACATCTACAACTTCAACTAAAATCATCACACTTTCATTGTCAACATAGAATTCACAACAACAACAACTAAAACACTTCATAAAATCATTGAATCATTGTTCCTACAATCACCCATGCACACGGCCACACACAATCATCATGCAACTTCCATATTCTTATGAATTCGACTCCTTTCTACATTCCACAACATAAACAAAGCCTCCATAACATATAAAAGGAGATGAATTCTTACCTTTTCCTTCAACTTCCTCACTTAGCTAAGGTTGGAATTTTGCACCAAAGAGTGGTTCTCTTACTTCAACAATTATACCATGTTGAAGAGCATCCTTGAATAAGTAGAAATACATGAAGAATTAAATTTTTAGGACAAAATTTCATGGAGTTAGTTTTCCATGGCCTTGGCCGAAACTCTCCATTTTTTTCTCTCAATTATTTTTTGTTTCTTGAGTCTTCCAAACTTTGAAGTGGAAAATATGATGAATTCTTCCATGTGATCCCATATATATTAAAAGGTCATGTGCATGGCACATGGCCTCCTCTAGAATTTTCTTGAAGGATGGCAAAAGATGACTTATTTGTCATCTTTGCTTATTCTTTCTTTCTCCCTTTTTTTTCTTTTCTTCTTTTTTTTTTAGAATTTCATGAAATTACCATCTTGCCCTTAGTCTTCCACATTATTTCCATTGGCCATTTTGCAAATTTCTCTTTTTACCCATGGCCTTTCCAAATATTTCCAAACTACCAATATTCATAAATAATATTCCTAACAACTTGTATCTTAAAATAATTTTAAAAAAATGGTCTTGCCTTAACTTGTCACGACGATCTCGGAATATCCGAACGTACAAAATGCGGGCTATAACATCCCCCCCCCCTTTAGAACATTCGTCCTCGAATGTTCAACTAACCCCATGGGGTGTTATAACCGTTCGGAGGGGGGTTCCTCTTGTAATTGTTCTTCTCTTCGAGCCCGTTCTTTGCCTTTGCCTCAATTTTCTATGATCAAACTCCTTGGCCTTTTCATGAACCCTCGCTTCATGTCATAGGTTTCCTTTCCTAATACTTGAAAGTATGGTGATCCCTTTTTTTTTTTGCCCTAGTATAATATGGTCTCCCCCCTTTAAGGGGCTCCTTATATGCCAACAGTCCTTCTTTGTTGTAGCGCAGGTTGTTGGGACACACGTAACCACCGATACCCTCACAGATGAGATGTCATACATATTCATATACATATATACATATAATTATTACTAACTAATCCATAAAATACTTCCAGACGCTATTCAAGCCTATCCTTATTCCAGAGTCGTGACGTACCTTCCGTCTCCTCTCTAGTCTAACATGTCGCGTGCTATGTGGCTGTTTAGGGTCTCTAACCATTCCGTATATTCTAATTTCACTCAGGCCATTCCAGTTTTTCATGTGTCTCTTACAGCTAAATCTTTGGAATTTCCTGCATACTTCCCAGGGGGTCACCCATCCTGAAATTGCTCCCACCTGAGCACACTTAACCTCGAAACCTTGGTGGAATTTGGCGCCTTAACGCTGATATAATCACGTCCACTTCCTTGTATGTCCTTTACTACGTAATCTGGAGCAAGTCAAGGTTTTACAGATTCTGAGACACATTCGTAACACGTCTTTCTTGTGAAATTACTATTTTACCCTTTTCGGTCTTCCATACCACCTTTACAAATTCTTATCATTCGAAATCGGTACGCACCAAAAACCAACAATACCTTACAGAGCATACGGCTATATATCACATCCTAGCCGCCCAGGACTTTCTGTTTCAGGTAACAGAACGAATATCTCAAGACTTGCCCTTGTGACCCTTCCTTATCATTTCCCATCTTCTTCCATAGTATGTAAGGCTTGCATATAAGGGATCTCATGTCCTATGACTTGGCTCTATTGCACGATCTATGACAGAACGAAGGCCAACAATCCCTAGATTCCCCGTAGCCTCCTCTTTATAAATGTGGCGCGCTACACACTATAAACAGGACTCTACCGGACACGACTTTGCAGACAACCCCTAGGACAGACCTGCTCTGATACCACTTTGTCACACCCCGACCTTACTAGGGTGTGATGGGCACCCGACCCTTACTTAGGGCCGAGCGAACCCTCAGACTCTTACTGCACATAAAATCACGTCAAACTTTTTAAATCAAATAAGATAAAATATATAGTAATTGTTTTTTTCAGAAATATTCTTTTTCGTAACTTCCAAGCCGTACAAATCTATTATCATACAAAATTTAGTACATAACACAGACCGACATATCGGCTGACGGAGCCGCTTACAGACTGACAACCAATTCCCACGACGCTGTCTGCATAGTCTCTAACACAATTCCAGAAATCATAACAAACAAACTCTGACTTGGCAGCCCTCCGGAAGAATGGGGCTTGCCATCTTCGCTGGAACATCTTCTATAATAACTTCAGCTCATCTGGGAGTACCTGCGCGGCATGAAACGTAGCCCCCGAAGAAAGGGGGTCAGTACGGAATATGTACTGAGTATGTAAAGCATGCATCACAAAGAAGCAGACAGAACTAACAAACCAATACGGTATTCAGAGTACCAGACGCTTATTACTTTTCAGACACAAGACATACATACCCTTCTCACATATCAGCGAATATACAGAAAGTAAGGGCGTTAACCAAAGTACCAAAGTAGTTATTCTACAATTACAGATCGCATGTCCGAAGAGGTACAGAAAATACAGAATACAGAACGGAGTACAGAACGTACAGAGGTGATGTCACACGCCAAACGGCGTACAGAACGTACAGAATGCTCAGATGATGTCATATATCAGACGGAATACAGAACGTATAGAATGCTCAGATGATGTCATGTATCGGACGGAACACAGAACGTACAGAGTACCAGAGTTCTTACTTTCCGGACACAAATTATGCATATCGGAATCATATAATATTTTCACAGATAACAGATCTCGGCCCTGTGATAAGGGACGCGGTAAACAGAATCATCATATGTCAAAATCATGTGTCAATATATACATATGCAGATAGCAGATAACAGATCCCGGCCCTGTGATAAGGGACGCAGTAACAGAACCCGGCCCTCTGGGAAGAGACGCGGTGAACAGAATCATATGCCATCCTGGCCGCCATCCCCATATCATCATATACAGATAACAGAACCCGGCTCTCCCACCGAGGGGCGCGGTGAACAATGCAGAGGAAACGCACGATAACAGAACCTGGCCCGGGACGCAGTGGACAAAGCAGAAGAAGGGCACGATAACAAAACCTGGCCCGGGACGCAGTGAAAGAGACATTAAGTCATGCACGAGCAGAGTCATGAGAAACCATATGCACATAAATCCAGACTCGATGGATAGGTACACTTGCCGACATTCGAAGGCTCAGAAGCGGGTTTCGGGTTCTTCCAAGTTAGTATCAGGAAGTTATGAGCATCTGAAATACAGAAACCTCTTCGGACTTTTAAGCGATCCGAGATCGTACATAAAGAACATTAAGACTTACAGAGAATATTCAGATAGAAGACTCATATCCAGACTCATAGCCGAATACTTATATCGGAATACCCGTATCAGAATACTTATACCAGACACTCGTACCAGCATACCTAACTCAGGATATTTATATCAGAATATTTATATCGGGTTATTTATATCGGAATGCTTATATCAAAATACTTATATCGGAATATTTACATCAGAATGCTTATATCAAAATAATCGTCCAGATCATTCATAGCGGAGTGGTTATATTAGAATAGTCGAGTCGGAACACTTATATCTGGGTTACTAGATACCTATTGTAAACTCGGAACATTAGCCAAAGTTTCCCTTAATTATCGTACGGAAATAGGACAAATAAAACAATACAAATAGGTCTCGGGGGTTATGGGCCCACCTTGGGTCAAGTCGAGGTGACATACGTAAAACTATAAACATTTGGTCTTATAAGGTCATCTACGAAAGTTTCAGGGCAATCCAGTTCCGTTGGTGGAAGTTACATATGTTCAAACCAACTTTTTCAACTAAACATAATATGCCGAATTCAATTACACTGAATGAAAAAGGGTCAAACATAAGCTCGGATTTCTAAGAGTAGAGTCATCCCCGAGGCTCGAATCATAGCCTATCACATCTAGGACATGCCAAGAGAAAGAGAGGGTAAGCCTTACATACCTTATTTGCCTTTTACGCTTGTCCAAATTCAGATCCCGTTTCCTCCAAAATCTACAATTGGTCATGTTTACCAAATATTAATTAGAGCCTTTAGGAATTCAATCTTGAAGTAACATTTGTCTATAGAAATTTCGGCAGCATTTCCCCTGTAAATGCGCCATCCCCGAGAATTTAACTCGGCTAAGACATCAACAACCATACCAACAACAAACCAACAGCATCAATAGTCAATCAAAAATGCATTCTATCATAAATTGTTTCCTTTCCTAAATAGTGCAACAACTTCAAACCCAACTTTGCACTTCTAAGTCAATATCAACATTTGCATATCCATGTACCAATTCAAGATAATTCTAACACAATTCCAAAGCTTTTCATGTCATTCTACAAAATAGGCAAGATTCCACCAAATTCCATAATTTGCCCGAAAACCCCTCAACTTCCCTAGAAACAATTTTTAATGCATTTTTTGCTTCCAAATTCATGAACTACTCCAACAACACACATTCTAACAACATTATACTCGTGAATATAGAAACGACATTAATATTACATTGGCTTCCAAATCTACCCATAATATTTCCAACACCACTTTAAATCATCAAATTCTCATTTCTATCATAGGATAATATCAACAACAATTAAATTACTATATATAAATTTGTTCATCTTTCCTACGCAACATATACACCACACGGCCAACCCAACATCTACAACTTCAACTAAAATCATCACACTTTCATTGTCAACATAGAATTCACAACAACAACAACTAAAACACTTCATAAAATCATTGAATCATTGTTCCTACAATCACCCATGCACACGGCCACACACAATCATCATGCAACTTCCATATTCTTATGAATTCGACTCCTTTCTACATTCCACAACATAAACAAAGCCTCCATAACATATAAAAGGAGATGAATTCTTACCTTTTCCTTCAACTTCCTCACTTAGCTAAGGTTGGAATTTTGCACCAAAGAGTGGTTCTCTTACTTCAACAATTATACCACGTTGAAGAGCATCCTTGAATAAGTAGAAATACATGAAGAATTAAATTTTTAGGACAAAATTTCATGGAGTTAGTTTTCCATGTCCTTGGCCGAAACTCTCCATTTTTTTCTCTCAATTTTTTTTTTGTTTCTTGAGTCTTCCAAACTTTGAAGTGGAAAATATGATGAATTCTTCCATGTGATCCCATATATATTAAAAGGTCATGTGCATGGCACATGGCCTCCTCTAGAATTTTCTTGAAGGATGGCAAAAGATGACTTATTTGTCATCTTTGCTTATTCTTTCTTTCTCCCTTTTTTTTTCTTCTTTTTTTCTAGAATTTCGTGAAATTACCATCTTGCCCTTAGTCTTCCACATTATTTCCATTGGCCATTTTGCAAATTTCTCTTTTTACCCATGGCCTTTCCAAATATTTCCAAACTACCAATATTCATAAATAATATTCCTAACAACTTGTATCTTAAAATAATTTTAAAAAAAATAGTCTTGCCTTAACTTGTCACGACGATCTCGGAATATCTGAACGTACAAAATGCGGGCTATAACAGTTTATATCCCTACACTAGCAAAACAAAAAAAACTTTGCTGGAACCTATATTATTTTTCCAAGTGATAAATATAGTTGTTGCCTACTAAGTGGGCAGTGTGGTCCACTCCCTTTTGCCACTACTTCCACAACGTGACATGTAGGCTTTAGATGTCACTATTTGAAGGTTGCTTGGTGTCTTGCCACCATGGTGCCATGTGGCCATTAATCTTCATACAACTTTATTCAATAATCCATATTTCTCCAATTTTATTCCACTTTTAACCAATTACACACATAATTATTTTCTTGTCCTCAACTCACTTAAGTAGAAACTATTTTTAATACACTTCATATACTCATTGTCATGACCATGTGACATAGCACTAGTCCATACCCCTTCATTGTCCACACATAAAATATAATTTCCAAATTACCGTCGTCACACTTGTTAAGACCCAAATTATTTTTGGACTTCATTCCTCACATATACCAAGTTCTTGATTTTCATGCTTGAATATAACCAAATTCCGTGGACTCGGATAAATTTCCTCATATTGGACGGTTCACTTTCCTATTCCAAAAATACGAAATATCATAGCTTGGACCGTATTCCACTCAAATAAATTTTAAACCTCGACGACACTTATTTTATCCGATTTGTTTAACTTCTAATCCTTATGATATCTGTACTCACTCTAACCACTTATAAGATTAGGGAATAACCTCGTTTCCATTACTAGTGTCATTTAACTCGCACACTTTCCAAAGCATAAAAATACGGGATGTAACATCCTTCCCCCCTTTAGAACATTCGTCCTTGAATGTTATACTAGTCCTGCACTCCCAATACTTCCTCAAGTGTTCTTTTATTGAATTATGCCCTTCACATGCCTCTTTCGTTGGTCGATTCGCTATAATTCGTTATAACACATTCCAGGCCTCTACACAGTCATTCCTGTAATATTTCCCCTTTCTGTTGCTTCCCGAGGTAATAATTCCACGTCACTGCCTTTACTCTCTGTAACACCTCGTGAATTTGAATTAAGTGTGCATATATTAAAAATCTAGTATTAAGATGATATTATATGTATATGAATTCATTCTTGATGAATTCGGGTGGAGAAGGATCGTTTTGAAGTCAAATCAACTAGTGAAGTTCTTAGGGGCTCTGAAATTCGCCTAAGTTTTGGTAGGTCTGTCTTCTGGGCGATTTTCATGAAAATGTGTTGAGAATTTGGAAATATATCCTTGATCACAGTTGTAGATATTTGAAATAGCTTTCCAACGGTAGGTCGCCCAGCCCGAGGAACATTTTGTACAAAAGGTTATGACCGTTTTACTGAAGACTGTCTTCGCTGGAAGTTTGGTGGCTTCGACGGAGTAGATCGACGCTTCGTCGATCTGATCGACGGTTCGTCGAATGAACCGTCGATTGTACCTGACTCACTGGAAATTTGACGAATTCGACGGAGTAAATCGACGCTTCGTCGATCTGATCGACGGTTCGTCGAATGAACCGTCGATTGTGCCTAACTCACTGGAAAATTGACGAATTCGACGGAACAGATCGACGGTTCATCGATCTGATCGACGGTTCGTCGTTTGAACCGTCGATTGTGCCTGACGGGCTGAAAATTTATAAGTTGCCAAATTTAGTTTTTCTTCCATTCTTTTCACTCTCAAAACCCTAAGGACGAAAATCATTCCCCAAGCCTCCAACACTAAGGTAAGAACATCTTAATCATTGATTATCAATCCTAACAATAAACCCATGATTCTTAACATGATTCTTGTGACAAAAACCTAGGGTTGCAACATAATTCTTTCCAAAGGGATTCAAGCTAGGATTTGGGTGTTCTTCATTAGAAAGTGAATTGTTAAACCTTGTTTAACAAATTAAGGTATGTCTCTCTTTTAAGAACTTATTTTGAATGAAAATCACTTTTGAATCTATGGGTAGAAGTATGAATTTTCTTTCAAGATTTTTTTTTTATGAATTAAAGGAAAACTAACCTTTTCATGTTTCTTGAACTCTAATTCATGTCTAAATGGTGGTTAATGTGTGTGAGGGGACAAACCCACATTAAACCTAGATTGTAACAAACCCTATAGAGGTATGAGATATTGTGAATGTTTTTTTTCTATGAGAGATGCGTAATGATGATGGTTAAGGGTTGGTAATGACATATTCATTGATGAATTTGGGACATGGAAATATTTTGTAAAGAAGTTATATGTTTTCAAACCGTTGATTTGAATGACTTATTCCTTCGATATGGCTTAATGAATTTTAATGTTATTAATGGTGTGACTACTTTGAGATAAATTGTAAATCGGCTTCTATGCCATGAATCTTGTTGTTGTATTTGCCTTGCTATTCGGGAGGAAGAGTAGCCACTATGGATCCTAGTGCATTAATTGCCTTGCCATTCGGGAGGAAGAGTGGCCACTTCCGGGTTCGCTACCTGGGGGTGCATTAATTGCCTTGCTATTCGGGAGGAAGAGTAGCCACCGTGAAGTCATGTTCCGGTGTATTACGAAATGTTGATGATATTGAGTTGGGCTCATATAGGCGATTGTGATATCCATCTTTATTATGAAATTGGTATTTATGCCAGATTGATTTAAAGCTTAATTGAAACTGGTATTTTGAAATGGCTTATTAAACTATGCAATAAGTGATATTAAGACTCATAAAGTGGAATAACAGTTTGTATACTATCTTTTTCGGAACTGATTTCTTTATGTATTATTACATTTATGTCTATATTACTTATTGTCCCCGAGGCACTCACTGAGTACGAAGTACTCAGGCATACCATTGTTGTTTTTGGATGGTATGTTAGGTAACGGAGAAGAGCAGGTTCTTGACACTTCAGGCGCTTAGAAAGGACTCGTTGTTGCTGCTGATTTGGTGAGCCCACATCATTGTTCGTGGGACACTTCCTGTTTCATTTATTATTTTAGATTTCCGGGCTGCGTCCCGAAGTTTGAGGATTGTTATGTCTCTTAGAAGCTCCATAGATAGTTGTTAGAATTGTGGGTAGATTGTCAAAAGTCTCGTACGACTTAATGGGTGTTTGCCACGTTGATGGCTAGTACTTATAAAGACTTCCGCTGATTTAACTCATGATGTGTTGCATTTAATTTATAAATTGTTGGAGGCGAATGTTGAACCTGGCGGGTTCAAGTACCATTATTGTGTTGTTTAGGTTCTTCCGATGTTGTTCGTGACGTCGGATGCCGGTCACGTCCAGGGTGGGTTTCGGGTCGTGACAAGCTTGGTATCAGAGCCTAGGTTTAAATACGTCCTAGGATTATTGTTGGTGTCTGTGGAGCTGTGTCTAGTGGAGTTTTCCTTGTGCAGCCTGATCACCTACATGATTGAGAAACTCCCAGGACATTTATAGGTGTTTCCTATTCTTATTGACTCTAGATTGTGCTGTAGAGCCTAAAGTCTTTTTAGGATCGTTCTAATTCGCTCGTTAATTCGTGCCTTGCAGAAATGCCTTTGACGCGATCCAAAAATGGTAAGCGAGGACGTCCCGCGAAAGCTAAGCAAAATCTGGGGGGCGCCAATGTTGGTAATGGAAATGATGCTGGAAATCAAGCACCACCTCCAGCACCGCCTGCTCCTGCTGTTCCCGTTGCGGGTGTGCCTGAGATTGGTACTATGCAAACGGCTATTCAAATGTTGACTGCTTTGGTTGCGGCTCAACAGCAGCGTGGAGGTGTGGGACCTCATGGTGGAGGCAGATTTAAGCAGTTCCTAGACTTAAAGCCACCAAAGTTCTTTGGGTCACGAGAGGTGGACGACCCCCAACACTTCTTAGATGAGACCTTTAAGGCTTTGAGGGCAATGGATGCCCAGGATTCAGAAGCTGTGAGGCTTGCTTCGTATCAGTTGAAGGATGTTTCTCACGTATGGTTTGAGATGTGGGAATCGGAGAGAGGTGACGCTGCTTTAGCTCCGACGTGGGCTGAATTTGAGGAGGCGTTCATGGAAAGGTTCTTGTCTGATGAGGAAAGAATTGCTATGGCTACGAAATTTGAGAAACTGGAGCAGGGTAACAAGTCAGTTCGAGAGTATAGTTTGGAGTTCACTCGTCTGTCAAAGTATGCTTTATACATGATTCCGACTGAAAAGCATAGGTTGACTCGTTTTGTGAAAGGCTTGGTACCACGTATCAAGTCTGCATGTGGTGCTGTTGCTATGTCTCCCACTTGCACCTTCTCATCTCTGGTTGGGTTTGCTGAACAACAAGAAAGTTGGAAAAATGAAGAGAGGGTGGATCGCGATCAGCACAAGAAGGCCCGATCAGCGGGTGGTTTTAGTAGTACTAATTATAAGGGAGGGCAGAGTAAAGTGTATTCTGCACCTGCTCATTCTGGCACCCATTCCCATGCCAGTGTGCCTTCGGGTAGGCAAGGCCAGAAAAATAATAACAATACTGGTAGGTTTTCGCGGGGAAGTAGTCGTCCGCCAGTGTGGGAGGATCGTACCTGGCATCATTGTGGAGTGAAAGGGCATATAAAGAGGAACTGCGGAAAATGGCTACGTGAGATGGCTGCTATGAATAATCAAAAGAATAATTCGCCTGCTTCTGCATCTGCTAAAAATTCCGTCTGTTGGGAATGCTACCAATAATTATCAGAATGCTCATAATAATGGCAAGGGAAAAGAAATTGCTAATACTTCTAGTGGAGGGACAGCTCGACTTTATGGGCTGACTCGTAGGGAGACAGCTGAGTCTTCTGACGCTGTGGTTACAGGTATTCTTACCATCTGTTCTCATGATGCTTACTCATTGATTGATCCGGGTTCAAATTTATCCTATGTGACTCCTTATTTTGCTATTGATATGGGTATGAAACCCGAATCTTTGTTGGAACCCTTTGTTGTTGATACGCCTACAGGTGTTCCTGTTATTGCTTTTAGAGTATATAGAAATTGTGTTGTTGTGGTTAAAGGCCGTGAGTCTGTGGCCAATTTGTATGAACTTGAGATGGTGGATTTTGATGTAATTATGGGGATGGACTGGTTGTCGGCGTGCTATGCTAATGTGGATTGTCGCCATAAGTTGATTCATTTCGCTTTTCCCGATGAGCCCGTTATTGTATGGGAGGGTGAAATTGCCAAGCCAAAGGGTAGATTTATTTCCTATCTTAAGGCTCGTAAGATGATTACTAAGGGGTGTATTTACCATTTGGTTGCTGTTAATGATACAAAAGCCGTAGGACCCGAATTCACATCTGTTCCCATAGTGAGCGATTATCCCAAGGTATTTCGTGAAGACCTTCCTGGTATTCCTCCTGATAGAGTTATTGATTTTGGAATTGATGTTATTCCCGACACTCAACCTATTTCTATTCCACCTTATCGAATGGCTCCAGCGGAGCTAAGGGAATTAAAGGATCAATTGAAGGACTTGTTGGATAAGGGTTTTATCCGACCAAGTTCCTCGCCTTGGGGTGCTCCAGTTTTGTTTGTTAGGAAGAAGGATGGTTCCTTGAGAATGTGTGTTGACTACCGCCAGCTTAATAAAGTGACCATTAAGAATAAGTATCCTTTGCCTAGGATAGATGATTTGTTTGACCATCTTCAGGGTGCTAAGTTCTTTTCGAAGATCGACCTAAGGTCTGGATATCATCAATTGAAGATAAAGGAGGAAGATATCCCGAAAACTGCTTTCCGTACTCGTTATGGGCACTTTGAGTTTTTAGTCATGTCGTTTGGCTTGACTAATGCGCCTGCTGCATTCATGGATTTGATGAACCGTGTTTTTAAGCCGTATCTAGACCGATTCATTATTGTGTTTATTGATGACATTTTGGTGTACTCTAAGAATCGTGAAGATCATGCTAATCATTTGAGGATAACTTTGACAACACTTGAGGAGAACGAGTTGTATGCAAAATTTTCTAAGTGTGAATTCTGGCTCTATTCAGTGGCTTTCTTGGGCCATGTGGTAACCGGAGACGGAATTAAAGTAGACCCTCAGAAAATTGCAGCAGTGAAGGATTGGCCTAGACCCACTAGTGCGACTGAAATTCGTAGTTTCTTGGGTTTGGTAGGTTATTACCGAAAGTTTGTGGAAGGTTTTTCATTAATAGCCTCTCCACTAACTAAATTGACACAGAAGGCTGCTAAGTTTCAGTGGTCTGAATCTTGTGAAAGAAGTTTTCAAGAGCTTAAGGCAAGATTGACTTCGGCTCCTATTTTGACGTTACCTTCGGGGTCTGGTGGATATGTGGTCTATTGTGATGCTTCTAGAATTGGTTTGGGATGTGTGTTGATGCAGAATGGTAAGGTGATTGCGTATGCTTCGCGTCAATTGAAGAAGCATGAGAAGAACTATCCGACTCATGACTTGGAGTTGGCTGCTGTGGTATTTGCTTTAAAAATTTGGCGTCATTATCTGTATGGTGAGCATTGTGATGTTTTTACTGATCACAAGAGCCTACAATATATCTTCAAACAACGAGAGTTGAATCTCAGACAAAGAAGGTGGTTGGAGTTGTTGAAAGACTATGACTTGAACATTTTGTATCATCCTGGTAAGGCTAATGTGGTTGCTGATGCTTTGAGTAGAAAATCTATGGGCACGTTGGCTTATTTGCATGCTCATGACATGCCCAAGGGGAAAGAGATTTGAAGGCTCGCCAGTATTGGAGTTAGGCTTGATGAAACTAAAGATGGAGAGTTAGTGGGAATCACTCCATCACGGTCTGACATTGTGGAAAGGATTAAATCCAAGCAATATGATGATGAACTTTTGGCAAAGCTGAGAGATGGAGTGGAAAGGGGTGAGTACACTTCATTTACGGTTGGGACTGGCGATAGCGTTCTGCGATTACAAGGACGATTGTGTGTTCCCGATGTTGATGGTCTTCGACAAGAACTAATGATGGAAGCTCATAGTTCTAAGTATTCGGTTCATCTGGGATCCACCAAGATGTATAAGGATTTGAAACAACACTATTGGTGGAAGAGTATGAAGGTTGATATTTCTAACTTTGTGGCTAAGTGTTTGAATTGCCAACAAGTGAAGGCCGAACATCAGAGGCCCGGTGGCTTGGCTCAAAACATTGAAATTCCTCAATGGAAGTGGGAGATGATAAATATGGACTTTGTTTCAGGTTTACCTCGCACAAGGGCCAAGTATGATTCAATTTGGGTGATCGTGGATAGACTCACGAAGGCTGCCCATTTTCTTCCTGTAAAGACATCATATGCTGCGGCAGAGTACGCTAAGTTATATTTGAAGGAGATTGTTAGGTTGCATGGTGTTCCGACATCTATCATATCTGACAGAGGTACACAATTTACTGCTCATTTCTGGCAGACGTTTCAAGAAGGTTTGGGGGCTAGGGTGAAACTGAGCACTGCCTTTCATCCTCAAACTGATGGGCAAGCAGAGAGAACTATTCAAACTTTGGAGGATATGTTGCGTGCTTGTATAATTGATTTTGGAGGAAGTTGGGATGAACACCTACCTTTGGTGGAATTCGCTTATAATAATAGCTATCAAGCTAGTATTCAGATGGCTCCTTATGAAGCTCTTTATGGGAGGCGTTGTCGGTCTCCAATTGGTTGGTTTGAACCAACAGAAGTAGAGTTGTTGGGTCCTGATTCAGTTCATGAGGCGATCGAAAAGGTAAATCTTATTGTGCAACGACTAAAGACCGCTTAGGGTAGACAAAAGTCGTATACGGACATGAGGCGTAGGGAATTGGAATTTGTTGTTGGTGACAAGGTTTTCTTGAAGGTGTCACCTATGAAAGGGGTAATGCGCTTTGGCAGGAAGGGCAAGCTTAGTCCTCGCTACATCGGTCCTTATGAGATTGTTAAAAGAGTTGGAACGGTAGCATATGAGTTGAGGTTACCGGTTGAGATGTCCATGGTCCATCCGGTGTTTCACATTTCGATGTTAAGGTTGTATAAACCTGACCCTTCTCATGTGTTGAACTATGAAGAGGTTGAGATTGATCAATCCTTATCTTATGAAGAAGAACCAATTCAGATTTTAGATCGCCAAGTTAGAAGGTTGAGAACAAAGGATGTTGCATCAGTCAAAGTGTTGTGGCGAAATCATAATACTGAGGAAGCTACTTGGGAAGCGGAAGAGGACATGAAGAAGAGATATCCACACTTGTTCCCTATTTCAGGTATGAGTTAAGTTTTGAACTATTCGTGCGCAAGGTGATTGTGTGGTTAAATTCATGTTGGTTACTTACCTTCCTAGAATACTATCTTCATTCGGGGATGAATGATCTTAAGGGGGGGATAATGTAACACCTCGTGAATTTGAATGCATATATTACAAATCCAGTATTAAGATGATATTATATGTATATGAATCCATTCTTGATGAATTCGGGTGGAGAAGGATCGTTTTGAAGTCAAATCAACTAGTGAAGTTCTTAGGGGCTCTGAAATTCGCCTAAGTTTTGGTAGGTCTGTCTTCTGGGCGATTTTCATGAAACTGTGTTGAGAATTTGGAAATATATCCTTGATGAAACTTGTAGATATTTGAAATAGCTTTCCAACGGTAGGTCGCCCAGCCCGAGCAACATTTTGTACAAAAAGTTATGACCGTTTTACTGAAGACTGTCTTCGCTGGAAGATTGGTGGCTTCGACGGAGTAGATCGACGCTTCGTCGATCTGATCGACGGTTCGTCGAATGAACCGTTGATTGTGCCTGACTCACTGGAAATTTGACGAATTCGACGGAGTAGATCGACGCTTCGTCGATCTGATCGACGGTTCGTCGAATGAACCGTCGATTGTGCCTGACTCACTGGAAAATTGACGAATTCGACGGAACAGATCGACGGTTCGTCGATCTGATCGACGGTTCGTCGTTTGAACCGTCGATTGTGCCTGACGGGCTGAAAATTTATAAGTTGCCAAATTTTAGTTTTTCTTCCATTCTTTTCACTCTCAAAACCCTAAGGACGAAAATCATTCCCCAAGCCTCCAACACTAAGGTAAGAACATCTTAATCATTGATTATCAATCCTAACAATAAACCCATGATTCTTAACATGATTCTTGTGACAAAAACCTAGGGTTGCAACATAATTCTTTCCAAAGGGATTCAAGCTAGGATTTGGGTGTTCTTCATTAGAAAGTGAATTGTTAAACCTTGTTTAACAAATTAAGGTATGTCTCTCTTTTAAGAACTTATTTTGAATGAAAATCACTTTTGAATCTATGGGTAGAAGTATGAATTTTATTTCAAGATTTTTTTTTTATGAATTAAAGGAAAACTAACCTTTTCATGTTTCTTGAACTCTAATTCATGTCTAAATGGTGGTTAATGTGTGTGAGGGGACAAACCCACATTAAACCTAGATTGTAACAAACCCTATAGAGGTATGAGATATTGTGAATGTTTTTCTTCTATGAGAGATGCGTAATGATGATGGTTAAGGGTTGGTAATGACATATTCATTGATGAATTTGGGACATGGAAATCTTTTGTAAAGAAGTTATATGTTTTCAAACCGTTGATTTGAATGACTTATTCCTTCGATATGGCTTAATGAATTTTAATGTTATTAATGGTGTGACTACTTTGAGATAAATTGTAAATCGGCTTCTATGCCATGAATCTTGTTGTTGTATTTGCCTTGCTATTCGGGAGGAAGAGTAGCCACTATGGATCCTAGTGCATTAATTGCCTTGCCATTCGGGAGGAAGAGTGGCCACTTCCGGGTTCGCTACCTGGGGGTGCATTAATTGCCTTGCTATTCGGGAGGAAGAGTAGCCACCGTGAAGTCATGTTCCAGTGTATTACGAAATGTTGATGATATTGAGTTGGGCTCATATAGGCGATTGTGTTATCCATCTTTATTATGAAATTGGTATTTATGCCAGATTGATTTAAAGCTTAATTGAAACTGGTATTTTGAAATGGCTTATTAAACTGTGCAATAAGTGATATTAAGACTCATAAAGTGGAATAACAGTTTGTATACTATCTTTTTCGGAACTGATTTCTTTATGTATTATTACATTTATGTCTATATTACTTATTGTCCCCGAGGCACTCACTGAGTACGAAGTACTCAGGCATACCATTGTTGTTTTTGGATGGTATGTTAGGTAACGGAGAAGAGCAGGTTCTTGACACTTCAGGCGCTTAGAAAGGACTCGCTGTTGCTGCTGATTTGGTGAGCCCACATCATTGTTCGTGGGACACTTCCTGTTTCATTTATTATTTTAGATTTCCGGGCTGCGTCCCGAAGTTTGAGGATTGTTATGTCTCTTAGAAGCTCCATAGATAGTTTTTAGAATTGTGGGTAGATTGTCAAAAGTCTCGTACGACTTAATGGGTGTTTGCCACGTTGATGGCTAGTACTTATAAAGACTTCCGCTTATTTAACTCATGATGTGTTGCATTTAATTTATAAATTGTTGGAGGCGAATGTTGAACCTGGCGGGTTCAAGTACCATTATTGTGTTGTTTAGGTTCTTCCGATGTTGTTCGTGACGTCGGATGCCGGTCACGTCCAGGGTGGGTTTCGGGTCGTGACACTCTCCTCTTACTTCGCTGTCCGTTGTCGGTTGTATTGCGAGCTGTTCTGCTGAAGTGTTACTGTCTCTCTTATCTGTATACTGTTCAGCTATATTATCGCCGATTGATTCGGACTTGTACTCATGGTGCATGTTGTCCTAACTCGACTCTTTCTTTTTCTATAGTTACTCTCTTAAGATATCGTTCTCTTGATCTTACTTCTTAATCTTTAAACAAGATATTGTATCGCGCAGACATCCCTCATTGGTTTATTAGATTTGGCAATTCTTAGAGTATTCCATACTTCCCGTATTAGTATACACCTTACAGACTCTGCGGAAGGCCTTTTACTATCACTTGCCTTTACTTCTTGATCTCGATCTTTAGGGTTGGCTATCAAATAGCGCTAGGGTCCCCTCATATTATAATTTTACTGTCATCCAGTAACCAGTAACCCGCTTGTTCTGATTGTCCCGATTAGATCATTTCGTAATTTCCCTTACCCTAACTGGCAATACTTTAGACGTATTATCTCGTGTCGTTACTCTATTTTTGACCCAACTCTTTTATTGCCCCTTTACTCCAATTTGCTCTTAGCTCTCCTATCACATATCCTATTGCAATCTTTACACAAGTACGTGTAGGTGCTCAAGTTAGCCCGGAAAATACCTTAGCGTTGCCTCGCTAGTCTTTATGTAGACCCTATATTCTCCTCTTATATATTTCAATTGATATAAAGGCTCAACTATGGTTTTTTCCCTCAGTACTAATTATATCTCCGTAGTTTTGCCTCAAACCATCTTTACCTTTCCTCGATGTATCCCAAAATATCGCACCCACATTGTTGTTACTGAATTCTTACTTTTCTTATCAGGTACTTACTTGGTCTCATTCTTAGTATACAAGTATTCGAAGGTTGCATAACTGTTCCCATACAATTTGTACAAAGTGCGTCCAATCTTAGTCATAGTCGTTCCTTCTCCTATCTTATTCTGCTCGGCATACTTTATTGTACTATCACTCACTTGCTGTCTATTTCGCCATACTCTTTCCTCTTCCTCTATTCACCATTTGATTCCTACTATCGGAGATTTCTCTATTCCTTCTCCTTTGCTACCTGTAGGTTGCAGTATCATTAGCGAACAACTTTGCCAACATCCTAGCCTCTAATCCGGCATAGCGTTGCTGTCTTTCACAATATCTCTTAAGTTACTCGTTATCATTCTTCTGTCGTATTATTTCTTTTTATAAGCATCCACCTTCTAATGTCATATTATCCAAGATCTTTACCAATAATTTTTCAGCTCTGTTTCAAATACCGTTTTGGCTTCTATCCGTTTATTGTTGGCTTTCAGATCTTACCAACTTGTTTCAACACGGGATCTCACTTAAAGTTTAAGTTTTCACATTAAATGTGTTGCAGTGTCGGTTGAATTCATCTTACATTTGCATTCCTCTCATCCGCTTCCCCCCTTTAGGGCGTACCCACATCATTATTTATTTATGTTCTATTCTATGTCCCCATTTCAAATTTTCTAAATTCATATGATCCTTTTTCCAATACACTTGGTATACTGCACCATATCCATGTCTTCCTTTATGTCATTTATAATTTAGATTATCCATGTATGAAACCCCAACATATTCACGAGGCGATAAGAACTATCGATAAAACCTTATCTGATGGTTGGTACTCGAGTTATGTAATTTATGTAGCAATTTGTCCGAAGCCACATTCCATTCGTCCCAATCCATAATTAGGTAATGCTTATTGTCGTTTCAAATTCTCCATTCAGTAGCACTTATATTCCAATGATAAGTGTTCCAAGCTTCCTTATAACACCATCTTTATCCCAATGGATATTATCTGTTCCTTCTAACAAATTTACAATACATCAGTTGTTTTGCAAATCTACAATCCTTGTCCTTTAAGGATTCCACTATTTTCGAAGTGAAGTCACATACACGTGGTACTCTTTTACTCCTCCTGCTTTTTCATCCTTGTTGTATACCCAACGCCAATTTCTAACTTACTCAAAATCATATCAAATTTGTCTTAATAGTGATCTTGTCTTATCATCTTTTCGTCGTACTACATCTTTAAGTCCATAGTTATATGTTTTCCTGTTTTATTTCATACTCGTACTCAATTATTTACGTCCGTCTTGAGTGCTTCCTTTAGTATTCCTTTCATTTCTCCAGTCTATGTCCATCTTTTATTCTGTGCACGAGGAATCTCATGCTACTCCTGTATCCTTCAGAAAACACTATTTTTACATAGCCCTTTCTTATTTTCAAAACACATTCTGTTCATCTCTATCTGTTCTTATCATACCAGTCATTTCTGGCATTTATTTTGTCTTGTTGCTCATCTTCCTTTAGGTTAGTCTTTCACAATTTTGTCACTTGTACTACTCGTTTTCCAAGCTATGCATGTCATAACACATCTACACTGCAATCCCATTCGTTTTCTTCTTATCTTCCTTCTTCTATTAACTCCTTCTCTTCTTGTGCTCGTTTTCACTTTCGTTACCATTTGATCTCTATCCTGAACTTCCTCTATAGGACTTTGTAAGTCTTTCATATTCGTTCTACATTTGCCTCTCCATTTCACACCAATCACTTCGTATTCTTTAGTTACATCCTTGCTAGGCTTTACTCATTTCTATAGTAATCCTTATGGTATTCACATCACATCTTATTCGTAACCCATCCTATAACGTATCACTTCTTAACTTTATCAACGATTCTTGTTATGTCTTAATTACACCCTATGGACTAGGCGTACTTAACCCTTCACCCTTTCTGATCAACCTTATCCTTAATATCTCACAAGCTGTATTATCAATATCGTCATCACCTGTCTTAATTCTTCCTCCTTACTTCACTTTGAAGAAAGCCCGAATTCAACAACACGATAAGACGGAACAACGAGATTGAAGCTACGTGCAAAACCCAAAAAAAAAAAAAAAACAAATAACGTTGTTGCTTAAACTTCCAAATACTGAATGTGCTAGTACGTTTCTGCCCATATCACCCTTAAATTCACGATGCAGCTATATAAATTAGCTGCTGCCCTTATCTTTCAAAAGTAAACTTTCTAATTTATGTTGACAAGAATGAGCATGCGTTTATATCCCTACACTAGCAAAACAAAAAAAACGTTGCTGGAACCTATATTATTTTTCCACTACTTCCACTCCTTTTTGCCACTACTTCCACAACGTGACATGTAGGCTTTAGATGTCACTATTTGAAGGTTGCTTGGTGTCTTGCCACCATGGTGCCATGTGGCCATTAATCTTCATACAACTTTATTCAATAATCCATATTTCTCCAATTTTATTCCACTTTTAACCAATTACACACATAATTATTTTCTTGTCCTCAACTCACTTAAGTAGAAATTATTTTTAATACACTTCATATACTCATTGTCATGACCATGTGACATAGCACTAGTCCATACCCCTTCATTTTCCACACATAAAATATAATTTCCAAATTACCGTCGTCACACTTGTTAAGGCCCAAATTATTTTTGGACTTCATTCCTCACATATACCAAGTTCTTAATTTTCATGCTTGAATATAACCAAATTCTGTGGACTCGGATAAATTTCTTCATATTGGACGGTTCACTTTCCAATTCCAAAAATACGGAATATCGTAGCTTGGACCGTATTCCACTCAAATAAATTTTAAACCTCGACGACACTTATTTTATCCGATTTGTTTAACTTCTAATCCTTACGATATCTGTACTCACTCTAACCACTTATAAGCTTAGGGAATAACCTCGTTTCCATTACTAGTGTCATTTAACTCGCACACTTTCCAAAGCATAAAAATACGGGATGTAACATCAACCTGCCTCTGATACCACTTTTGTCACGACCCAACCCCGTAAGCTGTGACTAGTGCCCGAGTTGGGCACTCGTATACATATCTGTTAGCTATAATCAATTCACAACTAAACATAATTTGGAATTTAAAGAAACAGAATGTCATCTCAAAACTGTCACATATTTATATATCAACGCAACCTGCCTCCTGAGGAGTGACAACATCAATAGATAACGTCGAACACAAGCCGACAAGGCTGTCATAACGTGTGGGAATGCCCCAACTATATATACGCAAGCCGACAAGGCTGCCACTACACACAACATCCCAAAATATACATATACGCAAGCCGACAAGGCTGCCACTACGAATGGGAACGTCCCAAAACATAAATCATGCTAACACAGCTGATCAACGTCTATATACAACCCACACATATGTCTACAGACCTCTAAGAGTAATGACGAAGACATATGACGGGACAGGGCCCCGCCGTACCCCTGGATAAACATATACATATATCAAAGATTTGTACCAAACGTCTAGGCTCTGGAACAACGAAGCACTCCAATATAGCTGAGTAGAAGTCCTATGCTGATGGGTCACCAACCGGCTATCTGTACCTGCGGGCATGAACGTAGCCCCCCGAGGAAAGGGGGTAGTACTAAATATGTACTGAGCATGTAAAGCATGAAATATAGTAAATAGGATCATACTGAGACAAGGAGTGTAGAAGCTAGTACAATAACCAGAAAACCATAAGACTTACCTTTGAACATAAATCATACGTGTCAACATCATACCCATACCGTCATAGGACTTAACGACATAACTAGATAATCATCCTGTACATAAGCATATATAACGTGTCCCGACCCTCTATTGAGGGGCTCAGTAAATAAAATCATCATATACATGTACATATAACGTGTCCCGGCCCTCTAGTGAGGGACTCGGTGAATAAAATGATCATATGCCATCCTGGCCGCCATCCCCATATCATCATGTCATCATGTCATCATATACATATAACGTGTCCCGGCCCTCTAGTGAGGGACTCGGTGAAATTATGTAATGGATATGTGCACGAAAGCATGTCCTGGCCCGGGACTCAGTGAAGGATGTAACGGTAAGCACGAGCAGAGTGATAAGCAACCATATACATACAAATCATCTTTTGAGACTCAATAGATAAGTAAACTAATCAGCTCTCAAGTATCAGGATAATAGTCATATTAAGTTCTTTCTAAATGTCATCACGAACTATAACAAGGACCGTCCCAGGGATCATATACATGTATCAAATTAACATGAGATAGCTTATGAAAGTCAAGTACGCCTCTAATTATGGAATTATTTAAGAATAGGAACTTCTCTACATCATATATTAGTCGATCATATACTAGACTCGAGGCAATAGCTCGACTATCCTGAAAGTTCTAACGTCAAGAAACGAATAAAATCATGAATCATGCTTGGAACTAGAGAGTAGAATTACCCTAAGGCTCATATTTGTTACGCCTCGGAAATTTCTCCGTACTTGTATGATGAGTGGAATGATGAAAAGTTGAGTGAATGATTTTTTATTAAGTCGGGAATGGCTAATTAAGAATTTTTGGAAATAAGAAAGTTGCGGAAATTTTTTCAGCCCAGTGGTCGTATATGGCACTATTTGGCCCGTAAAGTGGTTTACGGACCGTATAGTGCAATCGTCCTCCAGCTTTTCAAAAATCCCAACTTTCTGTAAATGTTGAATATGGTTAAATACGACCCAGTTTACGGCCCGTAAACTGGTTTACGGACCGTAAACCAGGTCGTAAACTACCATGTCCATCAGCCAAAACTTTCTGTCTTGGAAATGGTTAAATATGGCCATGGAGGATGGACCGTAAATCAAAATACGGTCTGTATATGGTGGTTTACGACCACTGTTCATCCCGGCAAATTTTCATTAGAGACCAGATTTTGTGATTTTAAAAGGGACTTAGACTTCATATTATTTCATTATTCATTCAACAACACAAGAGACCTCTAGAACATTCCAAATAATTCCTCCACAAGAATTCAAGAGAATTAAAGGGAATATCAAGACCAACAACACTAACTTCATGGAATCAAGTGTAAGAACACATCAAAGGATCTTCTAAGTCAAGAAATTCCCAAGAAGGAGGAACTAGGGTTTTGGCTAATTGAAGTATTTCCACTTAAGGATTGTTCAACCATCATCCAAGGTAAGTTTCATGACTATTCCATGTTGTTTGAAGTATTGGAAAGCTTAGACACTTGAAATGTAGAAGAACATAGAAATGGGTCATTATTGAGTGAATAGTGACATAAATGAATGATAGTGGAATTGAACTATGGATATTGAAGTGTTGTGAGTATACGTTATAAATGATGTTTATATCATGAAACAAGCATTAACTGCATGAAAACGCAAGGATGAGCTAGAAGTAGAAATAAGGGAAAAATTGGAGGAAAATGGTGGATTTTGCCAAATGTAAGTAAATGACGATTGTCGATTATGATATTGCGAGTAATATTATGAATGTTGGGAGTTAAAATAAAACATGAGAAAAGTGGTATGAGCAAAGGAAGCGTTGTCCAACTTTTCCTAGAATTAGCGATGCGTTCTTATAGTTAGTTTACTAATGTTGATACTAATTCTCTTATGAAGGTAACGACGTGATATCGACGAAGAACAAGTGAGCGATATCTTAGCTAAACGACCAAGGTATGTGAGGCTAGTCCTTCTTTCTAATGGCATGAATATTTTAACTTGAATCCCTACTCCTTTTATGATTTCTTACATTCTAAGAAGTTAAAAGCTTATACCCATGAATGTCTATATGAGATAAGTTATACGATATGACGACACTAGAATGATGATGATGTTATTCCTTGCCTACACTCACCTTATGTACTAGTCCTTTCAAGGTGAGGCAGAATGTCCGTGATGGTTCCATAATGTAATCGGGGGATCACGACCTTACGTAACCCCGATAGAGTAAAGTTGATCGTGAGTCATATATACGCATTATGATAAAATAAGTATTTTATGATAAGCATATTACTATGAGTATTTACATTAAGCATGTCATGATTGCATTCACACCGGGCCTAGTTGGCCGGGCAGACACCGCTTTGGCGGGTGGCGATACGGATACACCACGACCTACGGGCGTGGGCAGACACCACTAGTGGGCGGCATGAGATGGTACCCCGGACGCGGGAGGCCTGGACGCGGGCTAATATTATTGATTATCACACCGTTCCGACATGGACGGGCAGCTTGCATATGATGCATACATGTCATGATGATGAGTATGAGTAAGATAACATGCATTACTTCATTTATGATTATCAGTCAGATCCAGATGTCTCATGTTGATGTTATCCTCATGTTATTGATGTTTCCTTTCATTATATATGCCTCTCATACTCAGTACAATATTCGTACTGACGTCCTTTCTTCGGACGCTGTGTTCATGCCCACAGGTAGACAGGGAGGAGAGCTTGGCCCAGGTCCTCAGTAGCTGTCAGCTGATAGATAGCACTCCATTGTTCTGAGATGCTTATGACTATTCTTTTGATGTACATTCATACATGCATATTTTGGGCATGATGGAGTCTTGTCCCGTCCATGTATTCATTATGTTAGTAGAGGCTCGTAGATACGCAGTGTGGGTTAGAGGGTCTCACAAGATGTTTTCATATGTATGTATATTATTTTGATGGCCAAGGGGCAAATTATATAACGTATTTATATTTTGATTAAATTTGATTTTCCTACAATTGGTATGTAAAATTGATAAAAGAGTATTAAATGAGCGAGACAAGCAGTAGAGTAAGCGGTGCTCGGTAATTGCTCTGGGTACCCGTCGCGGCCCCTAGCTGGGTCGTGACAGAAGTGGTATCAGAGCAGTTCGCCCTAGGAAGTGTCTACGAGCCGTGTCTAGTAGAGTCTTGTTTATGGTGTGTTGCGCGCCACGCTAATAACCAAGAGGCTACAGGGCATTTAGGAAAATGACCATCTTTCTTCTCATGAGATCGTGCGATAGAGCCATGTCTATGATTATATCATACCTAAAGGTGCGTTATGGTTTCAGAAAATGCCGCCGAAAGGAAAAGCTACAGCTGCCCAAAAAGGCAAAGCTACGACGAAGAAGCGGGCAGAAAGGGAGCCTCCAGCAAATGTAGAGGAAAGTGAATCGCAAAGTGAGGCCGCGCCCAATGTAGAAGAGCAGGGGGGAGCCTCAGCTCCGATTCCTCCACCGGGTGCTTCGGGTCAACAAGTATCCGAGGCCATACATTTATTGACGCAGTTGGTTGCCGCTCAGGCACAACGACAAAATGCGGGCCCAAGTGATCGTTCAGCTAGTACAAGAGACCGTGATTTCCTTACTCTAAATCATCCAGAATTTTTCGGGTCTAAGCCGGATGAGGACCCACAAGGTTTTATCGATGAGATGTTGCGGACGCTGAAACTTATGCATGCTTCTGAGACCGAATCCGTGGAGTTGGCCTCATATAGACTTCGCGACGTGGCGGTACTATGGTATAAGAATTGGGTGATAATAAGAGGGGAGAATGCACCACCTCCCGTGTAGCAAGAGTTTGTAGATGCCTTTATTCGTCACTACTTGCCACCTGAAGTCCGCCGAGCTCGAGCGGACAGGTTCTTGAATTTGAAACAGGGAAGCATGAGTGCCCGAGAGTATAGTATGCATGCTTAGCTTTCCCTTAAAGATCTTTCCTTGTTCATATATATATATATAAGACATATCATATTGCCGAGGCGTCGGCAGCCGATCCATTTAACCATAATATACACATCCCGCGTCTGGGCATCCCGCGTCCGGGACGATATCATGTCATATAATGCCAATTGATCAGGTGGATGTGCGTATATAATGCGCTGCCCTTATCTCCATCTTCCCCATATATGTAAGCATACATCATGTACATATATCAGCGTCTATAGCGCTCTGGCTCTTTCATCATATACATATACGTGTGTCATGTACATACATCAGCGTCTATAGCGCTCTAGTTCTTTTATCTCATACATATACTTATAACATGCATACAACACGCTCGAGAGTCCAAGAAAACCAGTTCCACGTCGGAGTGACGTAAGGTCGGTAGCCTCCGATTGCATTATGGAATAACCGTGATCGCGTTGTCTTACCTTGAAGGAATGAGTATTTTAAGGCAAGACTATAATCGAAGAATGGTATTAGAAGAAGTGTAGTATGAAAACATAGGCATCATAGACGTCAATTCATAGGCGTTGAAATCCTTAGAGCATAGTCCCATAGCTAAGAAATAGAAATAAGGATCAAGAACTAGTTTGTCAGCTTCGCATTCACATCAAATCCTTCGCTTAGAAATCTTGGTCATGGAATCATTCTAGTCATACTTATCGTAGGAATATTCTCTTTTCTAACGTCATCGTTATCATTATCATCATAGAAGTATCCTTATTGGGATAAGTATAGTACTTGCCATTTGATAACGGAATAAGGATCAAAGGTTTCTTTTGGATTCAGCTTCAAAGAAAATCAAGCAAATCAATAAGGAAAACCGGGAACAAAGGGCCCACCTCGGGTCAAATGAGGCGGCGTGCTAAACTTACATATGTTACATGTCATGGCGTTACTTGTGAGGGTCTCAAGGTAGTCGGGTCTTAGTTACGCAAGTTCTAGAGGGTTAGGAAGGTTTTTCAACATTTTTGCTCAATTTCTCGTTCAATTCTACTGAATGAAAAAAGGGAAACTTTAGGTGCGAATTTAGGAGAATAGGGTCGTCCCCGAGGCTCGTACCCAAATTATTACGTCTAAGACATGCCATAGAAAGAAGGGTGAAGCCTTACATACCTTTTTCCGCTCCTTGTGCTATTCCAAATTCAAGTTGCAAATCCGCCAAAATCTACAATTTGGTCATGTTTACCAAACATTGGTTAGTGCATTCAGAATTGGGTTCTTAAAATGACACTTGGCTACCGAAATTTCGGCAGCACTTCCCCTGTAAATCCATCATCCCACCAAGTTCAACTTGGCCAATTTCAATCAACAACAATCCCGGGAATGCAACCCGGCCAAACTATCAACATAATATCAACAACCATGCTACAATTTCAATGATCACCCCAAAGTTCATCCCAATAATTTAATCGATATACTACTTCCTTCAAGACTTTCCAACTTCAATAAAAACATTAACAACGTCATAATTTATACGTTAACAACATCACACTATAAACATTACCTCCTATACGTACGAGGACGAAATATTCCATTTACATGAACTTTTACACCAAGTCTCCAATAACTACCATTTCACTACAACTACACGGCTACTTCATGCATACACAACTACAACAACCAAACACTAGATGAAATAGTTACAACATGATCCCAACACACACATGCACATGCACGGCCAACTACTTCTTTTGCAGGGCCACAACCAACACAACTTCACTCCTAAACCATTAAATCCTTGTTTTACATTATAAAGCTTACCATAACAATATTTACAATGTTAAGAAAAATTAATTCACCACACTCTTCTATAATCCATGCCATTCGGCCAACACACCCCACATGTATATTTTTCATGAAATTCCATATCTTCTACACTTAACAACAACCAAAACACAACACAACACATACAACACATGCACACACACACACACACGGTTTTGCCCTTGTAGTCACAGCTACACCATGGTTTTACTCCTTCATGAATTTCATCCACTCTTTACACACTACACATACAAAATCATCCATAACATACAAGAAAGAATCAAACCTTTCCTTTTTCTTCAACTTTCAACTTGCCGCGAACGTGGTTCTTTCGCTAAACTAATTATACCACGTCGGAGAGCGTCTTGAACTTGCTATGAATTCAAGAAGAACAAGATTTTTGGACCAAAGTTGAAGGCTAAAGAATTATTTTTCTTTTTTTTTCTTTTTCCCTTTCTCTTTCTCTCTTGGCCGTGGCTTGCTCTTCTCTCATCTCTTCTTGATTTTTCTTGAAGTTTCTTGATAAATGATGAAGACCCCTCTTAATATAATAATCACATGATTTTTAATTAATGGGCTTGGGCCATTTTTTTCACTCCATGGCCGGCCACCCAATCCATTTGGGCCTCAATTTTCTCTAATTTTCTTTTGAGCCCAATTGGTCAAAATTCTTGTTTTGTAATTCCCGAAACTAATTTCCAAAATTCCAATTTTTTCCCTTCGTCTTCTTTCATATTTCCACGAGCCGTATTGCGAATTTCCCTTTATGCTCCTGACACTTCTCATTATTTCCACTTCTAAATTTTTCATAAGCAACTCATATGCCAAACAAAATAAAATATGGCCTTTCTTGTCGTCCTCCCGCGATTGTCTTGAATTATCCGATTGCACAAAAATGCGGGATATAACACCGAGTCTATAGATTTGTGAGTGGTTTAGGACCACACTTGTTCAGAGATTGCCTGACAGCCTCTTTGCAAGACGGGATGGATATTTCCCGGATACAGGCTCATGCTCAGAACCTCGAGGAACGACAACGACAGCAGAGAAGTGATCGTGATGGTGACAGAAGACAAGGTAAGAGGGCTAGATCTATGGGGGAAAACAGTGAGTACCGAGGGGGACCGAGACAGACATATTCTAGGCACTCAGGTCAGTCAGTGACTAGTACACCTCCTAGATTCTCAGATAGGAGGGTTGATCGTTCTACTCAGTCAGGCCAGGGGCAGAGTTCGAGGGCCTCAGATTCGCAGTCTAGGGGAGACTTTAGCCAGAGGAGACCTCCAGTACCGCGGAATAGCCAGTGTGGCAAATTACATTCCGGACAGTGTCGTCAGGGTTCAGATGCTTGTTATGCTTGCGGGCAGGTTGGTCATATGATGAGAGATTTCCCTTCGGCGAGAGATAGAGCGGGGACTCAGCCCACAGGTTCAGCAGCGGGGTCTTCTTCAGCGCGCCCGACAGCACAGACTCCTCAGACTACAGCATACAGAGGCAGAGGTAGAGGGGGAGCATCCACTTCAGGTGCTGTTCAGCCCCGTGTGTATGCTTTAGCTGGGCGACAGGATCTTGAGTCTTCCCCAGATGTTGTCACAGGTACATTGTCTATATTTTCCCGTGACGTATATGATCTGATTGATCCAGGTTCTACCTTCTCATATATTACTCCGTATATCGCTGATTGTGTTTGGGTAAGACCTGAGCCAATTAAACCTTTCGAGGTATTCACTCCGGTTGGTGATCCTATAATAGCGAGGCAAGTATATCAGAACTGTGTAGTCATTATATGTGATCGTCGGACAAGGGATGATTTGATTGAACTTGAGATGATAGATTTTGACGTAATTATGGGTATGGACTGGTTGGCATCATGCTATGCTAATGTTTGTTGCCGGACAAAGGTAGTTCGGTTCCAATTTCCGGGAGAGCCCATACTCGAGTGGAAGGGTAATACAGCTTCCCCAAAGGGTAGGTTTATTTCCTACCTTAAGGCGAGAAAGATGATAGTCAAAGGCTATATTTGTCATCTAGTTCGGGTTCATGACACGGAAGTGGAAGTGCCAACTTTCCAGTCTGTCCCGATAGTGAATGAATTCCCAGATGTGTTTTTCGACGAGTTACCAGGCCTTCCTCCAGAAAGGGAGATCGACTTTGCTATTGATGTACTACAAAACACCGAGCCTATTTCTATTCCTCCATATCGAATGGCTCCAGCAGAACTGAAAGAGCTAAAAGCACAGCTAAAAGATTTACTTGAGAAGGGGTTTATAAGGCCTAGTTCCTCGCCATGGGGAGCACCAGTCTTGTTCGTAAGGAAGAGAGACAGTTCGTTATGAATGTGTATTGATTATAGACAGCTGAACAAAGTGACGGTGAAGAACAGATATCCCCTTCCTAGAATTGACGACTTGTTCGATCAATTGCAAGGTGCAAAATGGTTCTCCAAGATAGATCTGAGATCGGGTTATCATCAGGTGAGAATTAGGGAAGCAGATATTCCCAAGACTTCCTTCAGAACAAGATATGGTCACTACGAGTTTCGAGTAATGTCGTTTGGGTTGACGAATGCCCCGGCGGTGTTCATGAATTTAATGAATAATGTGTTCAGGCCGTTTTTGTATATTTTTGTGATAGTGTTTATCGATGATATCCTGGTATATTCTCGCACAGAATCAGAACATGCAGATCATCTAAGAATTGTTCTTAGCATTATTCGAGATCGGGAATTGTATGCAAAGTTTTCGAAGTGCGAGTTTTGGCTGAACTCAGTGGCATTTCTAGGCCATGTTATTTAAGATGATGGTATCCGAGTCAACACTCAGAAAATAGAAGCTGTGAAGACTTGGCCAAGACCTACGACGCCTACAGAAGTTCGTAGTTTCCTTGGGTTAGCAGGATACTATAGAAGATTTGTAGAGGGCTTCTCATCTATTTCAGCCCCATTGACAATGTTAACCCAGAAGTCGGCTAAATTCCAATAGAGTGATGCCTGTGAGCGTAGCTTCCAAGAGTTGAAAAACAGATTGACCTCAGCGCCAGTGCTAACACTTCCAGAAGGATCAGATGGCTATGTAGTATATTGTGACGCCTCCGGTGTGGGATTAGGATGTGTATTGATGCAGAATGGGAAAGTTATTGCATATGCTTCGAGACAGTTGTGAAAACATGAACAAAATTACCCCACTCATGATCTTGAGCTAGCTGCGGTCATTCATGCATCGAAAATATGGAGACACTACTTATATGGTGTACACGTGGACATCTATACGGATCACAAAAGCCTTCAATATATTTTCAAACAGAAGGAGTTGAACCTGCGGCAAAGGAGATGGTTAGAATTACTGAAGGATTATGATGTGAAAATTCTATATCATCCAGGGAAGGCGAATGTAGTAGCAGATGCACTTAGCCGCCGATCGATGGGTAGTTTATGTGGAGTTCCTTCGGAAAAGCGAGAAATGGTTCGTGAAGTCCATCGGTTAGCAAGTCTCGGCGTACGGCCCATTGATTCAGGAGATGCAGGTATTAGCGTCAATGACCCCACAGTTTCATCACTGAATCTAGAAGTGAAGGAACAGCAATATGAAGATCTTCAGTTAAGCCACTATCGAGATCAAGCCCATGGAAAGGAAAATTCTCCATTCGAAGTTTCCATAGAAGGGGTTCTTAGATATCAAGGCCGGCTATGTGTACCGAATGTGACAAACTTGCGCCAACGGATTTTAGAGGAAGCACATTATTCTTGGTATTCTATTCATCCAGGTACAACCAAGATGTACCACGATCTCAAATTGATATATTGGTGGGATGGCATGAAGCGAGACATAGCAAAATTTGTAGCACAGTGCCCAAATTGCCAGCAAGTGAAGGCCGAGCATCAAAAACCAGGAGGCTTATTGCAAACAATGGAAATTCCTATGTGGAAATGGGAAGAAATTAACATGGACTTTGTGGTAGGATTACCCCGTACGCGAGGGAAGTATGATTCTATATAGGTGATCGTGGATAGACTCACGAAAGCAGCTCATTTTCTCCCTGTTAGAACCACATATTCAGCGGAAGATTATGCTAAATTGTATCTCAACGAGATTGTGCAACTTCACGGTATTCCTTTGGCCATTATCACAGACAGAGGGGCACAGTTCACAGCCAAGTTCTGGAAGTCCTTTCAAGAAGGTCTAGGTACCCAAGTTAAGTTCAGCACGGCGTTCCATCCGCAGACTGACGGACAAGCCGAGAGCACTATTCAGACCTTAGAGGATATGCTACGGGCATGTGTATTAGACTTTGGCGGTAGTTAAGATGAGCATTTGCCTCTTATTGAATTTGCCTATAATAACAGCTGTCATTCCAGCATTCAAATGGCCCCGTATGAAGCCTTATATGAAAGAAAATGCAGATCTCCAATTGGATGGTTTGAAACCGGAGAAGTACAATAGATAGGCCCCGACTTGATCCAACAAGCAGTTTAAAAGGTTAAAGTGATTCGAGATCGACTGTTAACAACTCAAAGTCGCCAAAAGTCTTATGCAGATAATCGCCGACGAGATTTGGAATTTCAGGTGGGCGATTGGGTGTTCCTGAAGGTATCGCCGATGAAGGGAGTGATGAGATTTGGCAAGAAGGGAAAGCTAAGTCCCAGATATATCGGACCCTACCAAATCATTCGCAAGGAGGGTCGAGTAGCCTACGAATTGGACTTGCCTTCAGAGCTCAAATCCGTGCATCCAGTATTCCATGTTTCGATGCTCCGCAAGTGTGTTGGAGACCCAACAAGAATAGTTCCGATTGATGATGTGCAAGTAACAGAGAAGGTAACATACGAGGAAATGCCCATTGCCATTTTGGATAGACAAGTACGAAGGCTTCGGAATAAAGAGGTTGCTTCAGTAAAAGTTCTATGGCGGAACAATAATCGGGAAGAAATGACTTGGGAAGCAGAGGAGAAGATGAAATCTAGGTACCCACATTTGTTCCAATCCCCGGAAGAGATTCAAGATGAGACGTCGATGGTGTAAGGTATGTATGTTTTAGTTTTATGTTTTTGGTCGTGTGTGGCCATAAATGTGTTGATATTGTGATATAGCCTTGTGAGGCGAAGATATTGTGGGTTGTTGTAATGGAAAGGTAGTATCCAAATTACAAAGGAAACCCTGGCAAAATGTTTCCAGAATCCCCGAGTGTCGAACATTCGAGGACGAATGTTCCAAAAGGGGGGAAGAATGTTACACTTCGAAAATTTCTCCGTACTTGTATGATGAGTGGAATGATGAAAAGTTGAGTGAATGATATTTTATTAAGTCGGGAATGGCTAATTAAGAATTTTTGGAAATAAGAAAGTCGCGGAAATTTTTTCAGCCCAGTGGTCTTATATGGCACTATACGGCCCGTAAAGTGGTTTACGGACTGTATAGTGCAATCGTCCTCCAGCTTGTCAAAAATCCCAACTTTCTGTAAATGTTGAATATGGTTCAATACGACCCAGTTTACGGCCCGTAAACTGGTTTACAGACAGTAAGCCAGGTCGTAAACTACCATGTCCATCAGCCAAAACTTTCTGTCTTTGAAATGGTTATATACGGCCATGGAGGACGGACCGTAAATCAAAATACGGTCCGTATATGGTGGTTTACGACCACTGTTCATCCCGACAAATTTTCATTAGAGACCAGATTTTGTGATTTTAAAAAGGGACTTAGACTTCATATTATTTCATTATTCATCCAACAACTCAAGAGACCTCTAGAACATTCCAAATAATTCCTCCACAAGAATTCAAGAGAATTAAAGGGAATATCAAGACCAACAACACTAATTTCATGGAATCAAGTGTAAGAACACATCAAAGGATCTTCTAAGTCAAGAAATTCCCAAGAAGGAGGAACTAGGGTTTTGGCTAATTGTAGTATTTCCACTTAAGGATTGTTCAACCATCATCCAAGGTAAGTTTCATGACTATTCCATTTTTTTTGAAGTATTGGAAAGCTTAGACACTTGAAATGTAGAAGAACATAGAAATGGGTCATTATTGAGTGAATAGTGACATAAATGAATGATAGTGGAATTGAACTATGAATATTGAAGTGTTGTGAGTACTAATACGTTATAAATGATGTTTATATCATGAAACAAGCATTAACTGCATGAAAACGCAAGGATGAGCTAGAAGTAGAAATAAGGGAAAAATTGGAGGAAAATGGTGGATTTTGCCAAATGTACGTAAATGACGATTGTCGATTATGATATTGCGAGTAATATTATGAATGTTGGGAGTTAAAATAAAACATGAGAAAAGTGGTATGAGTAAAGGAAGCGTTGTCCAACTTTTCCTAGAATTAGCGATGCGTTCTTATAGTTAGTTTACTAATGTTGATACGAATTCTCTTATGAAGGTAACGACGTGATATCGACGAAGAACAAGTGAGCGATATCTTAGCTAAACGACCAAGGTATGTGAGGATAGTCCTTCTTTCTAATGGCATGAATCTTTTAACTTGAATGCCTATTCCTTTTATGAGTTCTTACATTCTAAGAAGTTAAAAGCTTATACCCATGAATGTCTATATGAGATAAGTTATACGATATGATGACACTAGAATAATGATGATGTTATTCCTTGCCTACAGTCACCTTATGTACTAGTCCTTTCAAGGTGAGGTAGAATGTCCGTGATGGTTCCATAATGTAATCGGGGGATCACGACCTTACGTCACCCCGATAGAGTAAAGTTGATCATGAGTCATATATACGCATTATGATAAGATAAGTATTTTATGATAAGCATATTACTATGAGTATTTACATAAAGCATGTCATGATTGCATTCACACCGAGCCTAGTTGGCTCGACAGACACTGTTTCGGCAGGTGGCGATACGGATACACCACGACCTACGGGTGTGGGCAGACACCACTATGGGCGGCATGAGATGGTACCCCGGACGCGGGAGGCCTGGATGCGGGCTAATATTATTGATTATCACACCGTTCCGACATGGACGGGCAGCTTGCATATGATGCATACATGTCATGATGATGAGTATGAGTAAGATAGCATGCATTACTTCATTTATGATTATCAGTCAGATCCAGATGTCTCATGTTGATGTTATCCTCATGTTATTGATGTTTCCTTTTATTATGTATGCCTCTCATACTCGGTACAATATTCGTACTGACGTCCTCTCTTCGGACGCTGTGTTCATGCCCACAGGTAGACAGGGAGGAGAGCTTGGCCCAGGTCCTCAGTAGCTGTCAGCTGATAGATAGCACTCCATTGTTCGGAGGTGCTTATGACTATTCCTTTGATGTACATTCATACATGCATATTTTAGGCATGACGGAGTCTTGTCCCGTCCATGTATTCATTATGTTAGTAGAGGCTCGTAGATACGCAGTGTGGGTTAGAGGGTCTCACAAGATGTTTTCATATGTATGTATATTATTTTTATGGCCAAGGGGCAAATGTATATAAAGTATTTATATTTTGATTAAATTTGATTTTCCTACAATTGGTATGTAAAATTGATAAAAGAGTATTAAATGAGCGAGACAAGCAGTAGAGTAAGCGGTGCTCGGTAATTGCTCCAGCTACCCGTCGCGGCCCCTAGCTAGGTCGTGACAATATTATATCTTACTTATGTCTAGGACATGCCAAAAGAAAGAAGGGATAGGCTTTACATACGTGTCGGCGACTATTCGTGATTCCTTTTCGCCTCGTCGATCTTTTAGCCTATTTATATAAAAGTAACGTTATCGTTAGTCACTATATTTTCTAGTCCACAATTCTACAACTCATTTCTTATTGAACCTAAAAGGGAAATGATAACCAAAAGCTGATATAAAGGGGGGGGGGGGATCTCTAACCCACTCTTCGTCTAGTTTCCTTATCAGCACCATCCTCCGATTCATTAGATTTCTCGCTGCCAAGTCCGGACGTACTAAGAAAGGAGAACTAGGAGGCATCTCTGGTAGTCACCTGGGGAGGCTTCACATTCGGGACTAGGGCCTTCAAGAGACACTTGACGCCTTTCCACATCTTCACAAACAACTTGTCCTTGGCCCAGCGCTTCTTCTTCTCCTTGTCCAAGTCATCCCGGAGATCCACATAGGCCTGAGCCAAGCATCCATAGGCGCCCTGCAAGGCATCCACAACCTCTCCCATCTTGGTCTGGGTCTTCATGTAACTCTTCATTTGCTCAGTAGTTAAATAGCCCGTACCCGCAGCACTGCTAGATGACCCGGCCTTCATGGAAGGCCTTGCAAACCCCATCATGGGCACCTTCACCATAGCCATATCTGCCTTCGTGCGCTCCAGGGTACTCGGGGTCTGTGACTGACCAATCTCGCCCTGTGGGCCACCGCTGTCATCTGAGCCAGCCCTCTTTTTTTTTGGCCCTGCCCTGTGCTCCCTTAACCTTCAATGGGTCAAAAGCGACATCACACTCCACATAGCGGTCCTTAGGCTCCATAAGCACCTCAGCATTACAACAAAGATGGGTAATCAGGGAGGGAAACATCAAGCTCGGACCAACATTGGCCATAGAACCCCCCCCCCCCCCCCCCCCACTTCTCGATCACCTGCATACCCACATTCACGGGCATGCTATCCAGGATGCAAGCCACCACAAAGGCCCATGGGTAAGTGACATCAGTAATATTGCTCGAAGGGCAAACCCGTCAGGCAACGAGGTTTAACCACCTCCGAGCCTTAGGAGTAAAGTGTCTGCTCTTAATGGACAAATGGGAGACAACCCAGGTAGCATTCCTCCTCTTTGACTCTTTCACCAGCATCTTTACCAACCACAGCCTATTTCCATCGTAGTCCTTCTCCTGAAGCTCAGCTTATGAAGGGTTGGGCAGCCCATGAACAACATTGATAGTCTCAGCACCCACTTTTATGTTGACCCCTCGGATAGTAATCTGCAGCTCCAGGATAGTCCAATCCACGGTAGGGAGCATAACATAGAACTCCCTGGCCCAGTTACAGTTGATATTCCTGGGCTCCTCGACTAATGGACCCCAACCAATGCGGTGTAGAGTCTGATAGAAATTTGAGGCCAGCTCTTCAACCCGGTCCATAATGAAAGCCCGCTCGTGAAGCATGCCCTTAGTCTACTGTTACATGTAACGCCTCTTACAAGCATGGGTGGGAAACTTGATGTATGCGGGGGGAGCAGGTGGTTGTTGTCCTTGTTGTTATTGATCCGCCATAGTAGAGTAAGAGAGTTAGCCTGAAAAAGGGGAAAACAAAGTTAGAATATTGTGGTACTAAGATTTAGCAATGATAGTCCATGCCTTAAGCAGTAAAAGAATCCCAGTTTTCATTTCTACCTCAAGCAGCTTCGCTGCTGCGGTGGGATGACCACTGCAGCGGAGTCGCTATAGTGGTTAGAGGGTTGCTACAGTAGACAAGGCATCGCCATAGCGGTGCCTCATCGCTATAGCGGGCTCGCTATAGCAAGCAGGTGACCGCTACAGCAGTTACCCCTCAAACTGAAAAGGACGCTCCCAGCGATCATGCCATCGCCACAGCGGTACCGCTGTGGCGATGGAAGGACCGCCATAGCGGGTCCGTCTTCCCCAGTCCAAAAATTCCCTATACCAACCTTTAGCAGACCCAAAAATTTTCACCATGATTTCCTCATCTTTGTCAAGGATCAAGTAGTATGATAGCATGCATGACTTTTATAACTTATTCTACCCTATTTCAACTACCATGGGTACCAAAATTTTGAGCAAGAACATCGAAAAATTGCACCACTACAAAACATCCCACCCCAATATAAACTACCCTATTTTTTAGTAGATCTTCAGTATGAAGTGTTTCTAAAACAATATGAACGACAAAAAAACCCTCCTTGATCAAGAAACTTCCCACCCGTCTGGTCGTTATTTAATACTCCGCGAGCCCATGCCCAATCTTGGTCTATGATCGTAAATAATAAGCCCTATAAGGTGTTTTAAGGTTTGATATTGGGAAAGCCCTATAAGGTGTTTTAAGGTTTGATAGTGTTTTAAGAGCTAAAAATTGTGGGCCAGGGTTGGAAGCGAACTGCTATATCGATCAAGGGACCGCCATAGCGATACCGCTATAGCGGACATACGACCGCCGCAGCGGTCGACATGGGGTAGTGACCGTGTTTTTGATCACTTAATTTATTTTTCACCTTCCCTTTTAACAAAAGACCTCCCAAGGCTGCTATTAGGTTTTGCACAGGAAGAAAAACCCTTGACACCAAGAGAAGAGGGTTTACCCTACCTTCTCCACATTATTCCCTGCGACTAACATCTCTCATGGAATCAGATGAGGGCTAAGAAGGCGAGCAATTCAAGAAAATTCAATGTAGTTGTTCGTCATCGAGGTAGGTTAAGGTTTACTTGAGTTAGACTTTGATTAGTAAATCGTATACACATTTAGAGTTGACGGGGATTGCATGATTAGGTCTTCGAACACGGAGTTTGGATGAATACATTCGAAACTTATTGGAAACTATATGTAACTAGTAGTTAGGGTAACAATGAATAATTATTGAGTAGGTAGTGCTATCATTATTGAGGGTTACTTCGTTGTTTATATTATGCATCCCTAGGATTATTTGATTTCCATATTTATTTCCGGAGGTATTGAAATATTCAAATGATTGTCTTTCTTGTTAAGAAGAGATTTGTATTGAGAGGACTGAATTGAATCGAGATTGGTACATCCCCCATCAAAGGCATGATTTATGATTTTATTTGACTTATTGCATCGTTGCGTTGCATTGCATTGCATGTGTTATGAGGAAATACATGGAGCCGGAAAGACAGAGTATGGGGCAGTTATGTTGTCAAGTCTCATGGCCGGTTGGGTGGAATGTGACAAATCTGTATGATGTGGATCCGCGTCCGAGGTTCTTTCCGGAGCGGAGGATTTATGGCTCGGGTCCGATGAGTATCCGGAATGAGTAGTACATGGACACCATGGGTCCTCTGCAGGTCGTGACTACTAAGCAATGACATCAGCTAGCATGTATGTACAGCGTAGTTGGGCCCTTGCATCGCATCTGCATCTAATATTTGTACGTCCTATTTGTGTGTATTGCTAGTGTGTTATGTTGCATTGTGCATATTTTATGATTTTGTAGAGGTTGTGGAAGGTGGTGATTGTTATTGAGGTGTGTGTAAGGATGAAGTACTAAGTGGTGAGTTGTCCCATGGGGGTATCGTAGGCGTAGGTGAACTAGGTAAAAAGGTTTTACAACTAAAAGTTAGGAATTAGATGTTAGTGCGAATGAGGCGATGAGACTTAAGTAATTGGCTTAAGGGAAGTGGAATGGGTTTAATGACTAGTTAGAAAATCAGTATTTTCCTATAGGAATAAAAGAAGTGAACGACTGAGATTAGAAAGGTAAGTAGTGAGAGCGTAATAACCTCTATTGAGAATCTTGAGGGTCTTAGTTTATTTGCTTATCTTATTTATTTTATATTGTGTTGCGTGAACTAATCTTAGTCGACCTATGATGCTTACCAATACGTGTGGTGTACTGATACTACTCTTGCTACATCCTTTTTAGGTGTTGATATGTTGCAGGGTTTATTTGCAGTTTCGTCGTGTGGATTTATCAGGCATTCTCCTACCGCCTCGTTCATCTCACTCCAGGCAGAGGCTGTGTCATTTGTTTTGTCTTCCTATCTCGTAGGAGCTATTTTACCTGTCTAGACCTGATCTTGTGAAATTCTTTTCAGTTTTATTGTATTTCAAACAGAGTCTATATGAGCTTTTACTTATATTTTGTGATTTATAAGAATTGTTGTTATAAAACTGGCTGAATGTTTGGGTTGGTTGGTAAGCGTTCCCCTACTAGGTTAGTAATATGGTAGGTATCCGCACGACTCGTGGGTTGGGTCGTGACTGTCACGATCCAACCCCGTAGGCCGTGACTGGTGCCCGATCTGGACACCCGTATACACACCTGTTAGCTATATATATTCAGTTCACAACAATATAATGTGGAACTTATAACGACCAAAACATAGTCTCGGAACTATCGCATAAATGTACATATATGTTCAGCAACCTGTCTCCTGAGGAGTCACAACTATCAACAGATAACACAGTGCATAAGCCGACAAGGCTGTCATAACATGTGGGAACGTCCCACCTATACATATAGACGCAAGCCGACAAGGATGCTACCACAACATGGAAATATCTGCAAGCCGGCAAGGCTGCCACAACGATAGAACACACATACTAATCATACACACAACTGTTCACATCTGGATACAACCCACATACATGTCTACAGACCTCTAAGAAGTTCAACAGTGAAATATGATGGGCCAGGGCCCCATTGTACCCTTAGACAACATATACATATATTTAGATCAAAAGGATCTATACCAAAATCTGGGCTCCGGAACAACGGAGCTCTCCAAGATAGAAGAAGGGAAGTCTTAAGCTGGCGGCTCACCAAAGCGAGTATCTGTACCTGCGGGCATGAAACGCAGTCCCCCGAGGAAAGGGGGTCATTACGAAATATGTACTGAGCATGTAAAGCGTGAACAACAGTAAAAGAATCATAACTGAGATAAGGAGTACAGAGAACAAGTACAATGTTCATATTATCAACACTTTCCTTTGAAACATAAGCATGCTTGTCACTATCATATATCATATACATATATACCGTACCCGGCCCTCTAGTGAGGGACTCGGTGAAATAAGTCATCATATGCCCTCCTGGCCGCCATAACATGTCATCATATCATCATATCGTCATATCATATATATATATACCGTACCCGGCCCTCTAGTGAGGGACTCGGTGAACAATGCAATGAAACTGTGCACGATAACATACCCGGCCCAAGACTCGGTGAAAAATATATTGAGGCATGTACGAGCAGAGTAGTGAGAAACCATGTCACGACCCAGCTCCGTGGGCCGCGACTGGTGCCCTATTTGGACACCCCAAACAAACTCACATGCAAACTCGTCATTTTCTAATTATCTCAGATTTCATATTAATCATTTTGAACAGATTGGAAGCAAATATTATCTTAAGCGGTCGCATGTGCAACAATAACACATCAAAGTCAGAAGGGACGGCGGAATACACATCGCCGAATATATATACACATATACAAACATACAGGCCATTTAGGCCGCATCCAAATCTGATAGATTGGCGGAATATACATCGCCAGATACATGTACGTGTACAAACAATTAGGCCGTTTGGCCATAATAGCAAACGGGACCGCATTAAGACGTAGATCATAGACAAACGAACACACACATGACCCATTACCCACATGTATGACTACAGGCCTTTACAAACCATAACGGAATCATATGACGGGACAGGGCCCCGCCGTACCCCAAATAATCAAATATACAGAAGCATATACATCACAAAAGATATGTACCAATATATGGGCTCCGGATCAAAAGGAGCACTCTGTAATAGCAGAATGTGTGGCCTACACTGGCAGATCACGAACCTCTGTACCTGCGGGCATGAAACGCAGCCCCCGAAGAAAGGGGGTCAGTACGAAAGATGTACTGAGTATGTATAGCATAAAGTACAGAAATCCAAACCATAACTGAAGTGAAGGGTACAGAGAGAGAATACCGGATCAAAATATCAAAATCTGTACTGAAGACACATGTACATAATGCAAACAGAAATCATGCATAAGGCTCAGGAACGTGGTCACCACTCCGACGCTGGTGCCACAACACAGCATACTCCAGAAAGTTTCATATCTCCGTACACCCCGAACACAACATATGATCATATCATATCATATCATCAAAACATATCATAAGCCATATCACAGCATAACTCCATAAACGGAACCCGGCCCTATGGCGAGATCTCGGGAACCGTAACACATCATACTGCCGAATTTATCATAGTGTGCACGATCATAAACCGGCCCGGGAACCGGCGAACGATATCATAGTAAAAGGCACGAGCAGAGTAGTGCGGAAACCATATGCATATACACGATTAAATTCCAAGACTCGACAAATAAATACATATATATATTGAGATCAGAAAGTTCAAAATAAGTATCGAGTCTGTCAGAATTAGTATACCAAAGATATGAGCCTTTAAATTTACAAAACTTTCGAAAAATACCTCATAAGCCATTTTCTGAAAATTTAGTGTCGTTCACATTTAGGAGCTTTCAAATAACTTATAGAACAAATCAAACAGAGCCTTAAATTCATAGGCAAAAGTCCCCTCTTTATATCATATGAAAGTAGATTAAGTAAGACAAACGAAGGAAGTCTCGGGGCTAGTGGGCCCACCTCGGGTCAAGTCGAGGTGGCGGACATAAATTACGAACATTAGACTCTATGGAGTCATCCATGTAAGTTTCAAAACGATTCTATCACATTTGTGCAAATTATGGATGTTCGAATAGTTTTCCAACACAACATAAGAATTATAATTCAATTACATTGAATGAATAGTACCTAAAATCAGACTCGGATTTTCCATGAACAGAATTTCCCCCGAGGCTCAAATCTCAACCTAGTATGTCTAGGACATGCCAAAAGAAGGAAAGGGATAGCTTTACATACCTTACTTGGGCCTTACGCTCGCCCAAACTCAAATCCCGTTTCGTCCGAAATCTACAATTGGTCATATTTACCAAATATTAATCATAAGGCTTTAAGAATTCCATCTTAACCAATTTTTGACTACAGAAATTTGGGCAGCATCTCCCCTATACATACGACATCCCCGAGATTTAAACTCGGCCAAATTAGCAGCAACCATACCAACAACAACACCAACAACATCAACAATCGACTAGAAACGCATTCTAACATAAATAGCCTTCTTTTCCAAATAATGCAACAACTTCCAATCCAACTTGCACTTTCAAATCTATATTAATATTTGCATGTCCATATACAAGTTTAAGGTCATTCAATCATAGGCCAAGGATATTCCAAGCCATATATCCAATATTCAACAATTCCATCAATTCCATATTCCACCCAAAATTCCTACATATGCAACAAAACCATCACAACACATTTTCTATTTACAAATTCATAACCAACAAAAATAATCCACACTTTAACAACTTCATTTCCATAATATCATAAAATCATACTAAAATAACATAATCTTCTACAATCAACTTCAATGCCAAATTATACCATTTAGCCTTCATTTACATTATAAGGATCACAACAACACAACTAACATACTAAACAAAATTAATCCATTTCCATTCTACCTCCCCTACACCACACGGCTACATTCCATATTTCCAACCTCAATCAAATTTATTCAACTTTCACTTTCAATATGAATTCCACCATAACCACAACTAGAATAATACATAAAATTCAACTCATCTTAACTACACAACAATACACACACACGGCCACATGCACACCCATTTTGCAAACTTCCATATTTCCATAAATTCTACTCATTTCCACATATCACAACATAAACAAACCTTCATAACATGATAAAAAGGAATTAATTCTTACCTTTTTCTCCAAGCTTCTTCACTTGTCTAAGGTGTTAAATTGATGAAACAAGTTCCCTATCTTCCAAAATAATTGTCCCAAGTTGTAAAGGACCCTTGAATTAGTGGGAATACAACAAGAAAACAATTTTTGAAGCAAGATTTTTAAGGGCAATTTTTATGGGTCTTGGCCGAATGGCCCTTATTTTGTTGGTGTTCTTTCTCTTGTTCTCTCCCTTCTCAATTTGTCTTGAAGTTTCTAATGGATAAGGCTAATTTAATCACATGGAAATTAAATAAATTCCATGGGCTTGGGCTAGCATGGTCGGCCAAGCCTCTCAATTTGGGCCTCAATTCTCTTTTATTATTTGAGCCCAATAATTTATGGATTTTATTTGTAATTCCCGAAACTAATTTCCAAAATTCCAAATTTTTCCTTGGCCTTCCTCCGTATTTCCGCATCAATATTTTTCATGAATATCACACATATGTTGAATAAAATAAAAATATAGCCTTATTTCCTACAAGGCAAGATTATTCCAAATTTTCCAAATGCGCAAAAACACGGGATATAACATTCTCCCTCCCTTTAGAACATTCGTCCTCGAATGTTAAATTTACCTTATAGATTTTACAAACGTTTTAGGGGAGGTCCTTTATATGGGTGGCACACATAAAGTATTTACTGATTAATGTAATTAATCACCGAATTTAATTTTTTACCTGGAGACACGGGGAACAGGTGAGGATATTTCTTCTTCATTTCTTCCTCTGCTTCCCAGGTCATTTCTTCTCTGTTATTATTTCGCCAGATGACCTTAACAGAAGGCACTTCTTTTGTGCGCAACCTCCTCACTTGACGATCCAGAATAGCTACAGGTTGCTCTTCGTAAGACAAGTCCGCCGTTACCTGAATATCATTTACTGGAAATATTCTGTTAGGATCACCAATACATTTTCGGAGCATAGATACATGGAATACCGGGTGCACTGCCTCTAGATCTGATGGTAAGTCCAGCTCATAAGCGACATTCCCAATCTTCCGGACAATCTGGTAAGGCCCAATGTATCGCGGACTGAGCTTTCCCTTTCTGCCGAATCTTATCACGCCCTTCATGGGCGACACTTTCAGAAATACCCAGTCTCGAATCTGGAACTCCAAAGGTCGACGTCGTTTATCAGCATAAGATTTCTGTCGACTCTACGCTGCTAATAGTCGCTCTCGAATCAGTTTCACTTTATCGACTGCCTGCTGGACCACATCTGGACCAATTAATTTAATTTCACCCACGTCAAACCAACCGATCGGAGATCTACATTTTCTACCATATAGGGCTTCGTACGGCGCTATTTGTATGCTGGAATGATAACTATTATTATAAGAAAATTCAACAAGCGGCAAGTGATCGTCCCAGCTACCTCTGAAATCAATAACACAGGCCCGCAACATATCTTCCAATGTCTGAATAGTGCGCTCGGCCTGTCCATCGGACTGGGGATGAAATGTTGTACTAAGACTCACCTGAGTCCCCAATCCTTCCTGGAATGATCTCCAGGAATTCGCTGTGAACTGGGCACCTCTGTCAGTAATAATAGATACAGGAACCCCGTGAAGTCTTACTATTTCTTTAAGATACAATCTGGCATAATCATCAGCCGAATAAGTAGTTCTATCCGGAAGGAAATGGGCTGATTTCGCCAATCTATCGACAATAATCCAAATAGAATCGTACCTGCGTGGAGTGCGCGGTACACCTATAATGAAGTCCATGTTAATCGTTTCTCATTTCCAAGATGGAATTTCCATTTCCTGTAGCAATCCGCTGGGCTTTTGATGCTCGATCTTGACTTACTGGAAATTTGGGCTTTAGCCAACGAACTCTGCAGTGTCTCTTTTCATACCGTCCTTACTAGTATAAACATTTAAGATCGTAATATATTCTAGTGAATCCAAGATGAATAGAATACTGAGTATCGTGCTTCGCTCATAATTGGTCGCTGCAGCCCTGCAGCGTCAGGCATATACAATCTACCTCTGTATAACAATACCCCATCGGGTGAAGCCTCGAACTGGGTCTTTTACTTATCAAGAGTTGTATCTCTGCACTGTATTAGAATCGTATCCTCGAATTGACGTTGTTTTACCTTTTCCATAATCGATGATTCAGCAACTTCTCAGATAGAGTCCCCCAATATTTCCAGAATCGTCCAAACGGACTCTAAGGCTAGCTAACTGATGAATTTCACGAACCAATTCCTCCCTTCTGGCTGCGCGCCGGTCAAACTGCCCATAGATTTGCGACTAAGTGCGTCTGCCACAACATTAGCTTTTCCAGGATGATACAGAATATCGGCGTCATGATCTTTCAATAATTCAAACCATCTTCCTTATCGCAAATTCAGCTCCTTTTGCTTAACAATATACTGGAGACTCTTATGGTCCGTATAAATCTCAACGTGGACCCCTTATAAATAATGCCGTCATATCTTCAAAACATAAATCACCGCAGCTAATTCCAGATCATGAGTGGGATAATTCCTCTCGTGCGATCTGAACTGCCGGGGAGCACAGGCTATAACTCGGCCGTGTTGCATCAATACATAACCTGTTCCAACACTAAAAACATTACAATAAATAACCTACCCGTCTGGCCTCTCGGGAAGGGCCAGAACTGGAGCTGTAATTAATAAACTATATTCACAAATACCGATCCACTGGAATTTCACTGCCTTCTGAGTTAGCTCCGTTAATGGTGTCGTAATAGAAGCAAAGTTCTCCACAAATTTTCTGTAATATCCGACCAAATCCAGAAAACTGCGTGCCTCAGTCGATGTCGAAGGCCTAGGCAAATTCTTTACCGTTTCGATCTTCTGTGTGTCAATTGTTTCCATTTATACTTACTTTACTTTCATCCGCTCCCCCCCCCCCCCCCCCTTTGGGGTTGTACTCATACCATATTCATGTCTTTTCTTTATAATGTATAACTTGATTAGCTTCATACGAGACCTTAATAAAATCACGAGGCGATGAGACACTCGATTAGATAGTACAAATCTCATCTGATAGTTGACCCTCAAGTAATATAATTAATGTAGCAATTTATCTTTTTGCAATCACATCCTTCCTTCATACCCGTTCCTTATCTGTCGTTCTGTTTTCTCGACAATCGAATTATTTGATATTCACATGATTTGCCATTCAATACCATCGGTTTTCCTTTTGCCCTGCACTATTACATTCCAGTTCCTTTTTGCAAATATATTCGTGCTTTGCCCTTCGGCTCTTTTTTTTTTTTTAGGCTCTGCTTAATTACGTTTCTTACCTTTAACTTTTCTGACATTCTGATCTCCTTATGTTCTACTCAATTACTCTCTTTTCTTTTCAAATATCGTTGTATTAGAAGCTTCCAATCTCAGCCTATAGCAAAATCAATATCAATTTATTTCGTAACATTTGTACCATACCTTTCGCTTTGTCTCATAAATCTGTCCACTTAATGTCTTTCATAAATTACAACACTAGCTGTTAGGGTTCACCTATCGATCGACATAGTCATAAAAGGGGGTTCCTATACATACATATATGTATCACTGTCATTTCTTTTACAAAATATCTTCAGTCACTTGTTCAAACTTACTCTAATTCCAGAGCTGCGTTGCTCTTTCTTCCTTTTCACCAATCTAATCCGTCTCAGCTCACGCGACCCCTATAAAGTTTCTAACCATTCCACATACTCTAATTCCCTTTAGATTGCCCCAAATTTCCTATTTATCTCTGATATCTATATTCGTGAAAATTTTAGTACATTTCCCAGGGGGTCACCCATCCCAAAATTGCTCTGGCCCTAGCACGCTTAACCTTAAAACTTTAATGCATTTAGGTGCGTTAAGGCCGGTATAATCACATCAACTGCCCCGCACGACCTTTATCACGTAATTTTAGGCAAGTCGGGGTCTTAACAACTTCCAAAACGTTCTCGTAGCGGGTCCCACCCCGATCTAGAGAGGATTCGTTTACTTTTCTGACTATATAATTACTGTGTCGCCCCTTTTTAAATCCTCAATATTTACCTTCGTCTATATATCTAATTCTAAAAAACCCACAAGTTTAAATTTTTATTCCACAAATCCATCTCCAATTAGTCGATGAGAACCGATAAATATTACTGTAAGGCCTTCTCCAACTACCAGCAGAGGAAACTGGGGTCCGGCAAACATCGCAGAACTCCTTAGTACTTAATTCACATAATTACCTCCATATATATATGAGTTGTGAGCAAACTATTTAATTCCCAACTACTTGTCATACGCTTTGTATTTTTCCAATAAGGTGAAACTTAATCGCTGGACATTTTTGCCCCTCAACATAGGCTTTTCCAAGGCAAAGTGTGGTTGGAACGTATTTTGGTCCGTTTAAATAAATTGCAAATTTGCTGCTCATATATGTTTTCTCGAAATAAAAATTTCCACATAAGGACGGTGCTTCTTACGAATGACATGGAGGGTATCTCTTAAACTTTAATCCAACATAATAGATTTACTCTATCGGTATCGACTTTCAAGACATGTTAAGAACTTATATCTCATTTTCCTTTTTATAATTTTGGAAAAATTTGGGCAGAGGTTCCTCTGTACTTCTTACTATCCCAACACCTGCACGCAGAAATACCAACAATGCCTCACAGGGCCAACATATATACGTACGTATCATATCGTATCATAGCCACACAAGGCTAATAATTTCAAGTAAAAGTATGAATATATCGAGACTTACCTCACATACATAATTCGAACAGCACCGGCGACACTTTTCTATTTACTTTCCTTTTCGATTTTCAACTTTATATTTCAATCATACTTCAAATGACTTCCCCGACATACATCTTTCATACCATTGCTTACCTGTGTACTGTGTAGCTTCCAATATCATCAGTCACTATCTTCTGTCGATACCGTTCTTCGGCTGAAATCAAGGGTTAGTAAAAAGGAATTCATTTCCTACGGCTGGCTCTATCGCACGATCTAAGATCCAAAGAAAGGTAACACCCTAAATGTCCTATAGCCTCCTGTTTATAGATGTGGTGCATAACACACCGATAAACAAGACTCTACGAGACACGGCCTGTAGACATTCCAAGGACAAACTGCTCTGATACCACTTTTGTCACGACCCAGCTCCGTGGGCCTCGACTGGTGCCCTATTTGGACACCCCAAACAAACTCACATGCTAACTCATCATTTTCTAATTATCTCAGATTTCATATTAATCATTTTGAACAGATTGGAAGAAAATATTATCTTAAGCGGTCGCACGTGCAACAATATCACATCAAAGTCAGAAGGGACGGCGGAATACACATCGCCGGATATATATACACATATAAAAATATACAGGCCATTTAGGCCGCATCCAAATCTGATAGATTGGCGGAATATACATCGCCAGATACATGCACGTGTACAAACAATTAGGCCGTTTGGCCATAATAGCAAACGGGACCGCATTAAGACGTAGATCATAGACAAACGAACACACACATGACCCATTACCCACATGTATGACTACAGGCCTCTACAAACCATAACGGAATCATATGACGGGACAGGGCCCCGTCGTACCCCAAATAATCAAATATACAGAAGCATATACATCACAAAAGATATGTACCAATATATGGGCTCCGGATCAAAAGGAGCACTCTGTAATAGCAGAATGTGTGGCCTACACTTGCAGATCACGAACCTCTGTACCTGCGGGCATGAAACGCAGCCCCCGAAGAAAGGGGGTCAGTACGAAAGATGTACTGAGTATGTAAAGCATAAAGTACAGAAATCCAAACCATAACTGAAGTGAAGGGTACAAAGAGAGAATACCGGATCAAAATATCAAAATTTGTACTGAAGACACATGTACATAATGCAAACAGAAATCATGCATAAGGCTCAGGAACGTGGTCACCACTCCGACGCTGGTGCCACAACACAGCATACTCCAGAAGGTTTCAAATCTCCGTACACCCCGAACACAACATATGATCACATCATATCATATCATCAAAACATATCATAAGCCATATCACAGCATAACTCCATAAACGGAACCCGGCCCTATGGCGAGATCTCGGGAACCGTAACACATCATACTGTCGAATTTATCATAGTGTGCACGATCATAAACCGGCCCGGGAACCGGCGAACGATATCATAGTAAAAGGCACGAGCAGAGTAGTGCGGAAACCATATGCATATACACGATTAAATTCCAAGACTCGACAAATAAATACATATATATATATTGAGATCAGAAAGTTCAAAATAAGTATCGAGTCTGTCAGAATTAGTATACCAAAGATATGAGCCTTTAAATTTACAAAACTTTCGAAAAATACCTCATAAGCCATTTTCTGAAAATTTAGTGTCGTTCACATTTAGGAGCTTTCAAATAACTTATAGAACAAATCAAACAGAGCCTTAATTCATAGGCAAAAGTCCCCTCTTTATATCATATGAAAGTAGATTAAGTAAGACAAACGAAGGAAGTCTCGGGGCTAGTGGGCCCACCTCGGGTCAAGTCGAGGTGGCGGACATAAATTACGAACATTAGACTCTATGGAGTCATCCATGTAAGTTTCAAAACGATTCTATCACATTTGTGCAAATTATGGATGTTCGAATAGTTTTCCAACACAACATAAGAATTATAATTCAATTACATTGAATGAATAGTACCTAAAATCAGACTCGGATTTTCCATGAACAGAATTTCCCCCGAGGCTCAAATCTCAACCTAGTATGTCTAGGACATGCCAAAAGAAGGAAAGGGATAGCTTTACATACCTTACTTGGGCCTTACGCTCGCCCAAACTCAAATCCCGTTTCGTCTGAAATCTACAATTGGTCATATTTACCAAATATTAATCATAAGGCTTTAAGAATTCCACCTTAACCAATTTTTGACTACAGAAATTTGGGCAGCATCTCCCCTATACATACAACATCCCCGAGATTTAAACTCGGCCAAATTAGCAGCAACCATACCAACAACAACACCAACAACATCAATAATCGACTAGAAACGCATTCTAACATAAATGTCACACCCTAATTCCGCTAGGGTGTGATGGGCACCCGACCCTTACCTAGGGCCGAGCGAACCCTCAGACACTTGCTGCACATAAAATCACGTCAAATTTTTCAAATCAAATGAGATGAAATACATCGTAATTTTTTTTTTAGAAATATTCTTCCACGTAGCTTCCAAGCATAACAAATCTATAATCATAAAAAATTCAGTACATAACACAGACCGACATTTCGGCTGGCGGAGCCGCTTACAGACTGACAACCAATACCCACGACGCTGTCTGCAAAGTCTCTAACGTAATCCAGAAAGCATAACATACCAACTCTGACTCGGCAGCACTCCGGGAACAAATGGAGCTTGCCATCTGCACTGGAACATCTTCTATACTGTCTTCAACTCACCTGGGAGTACCTGCGCGGCATGAAACGCAACCCCCGAAGAAAGGGGGTCAGTACAAAATATATACTGAGTATGCAAAGCATGAAGTACAGAAAACGAAGTCATAACTGAAGTAAAATGTACAGAAGGTGAGCACAATAACCAGAATACCAAAGTGTTGCATTTGACGTACAAATCATACATAGGAGGTTCCGGAAGACAAATACGGCAATCAAAATGCCAAAATGCTTGCTTTCCTTTGAAAAACATTTCCGTCTCATACATGCAGAAAACCAGACACACAATTACCGCGACCAAAAGTCCAGCGGTCACTGTCACATAGTGCGGCATACCGCGGTCAGGAGTCCAGCGGTCAATGTCGCACACACCGCTGTCAAGAATCCAGCGGTCAACATCACAAATGTGGCATACCGCGGTCAAGAATCCAACGGCCAATTTCGCACACACCGCGGTCAAGAATCCAGCGGTCAACATCACAAATGCGGCATACCGCGGTCAAGAATCCAGCGGTCAATGTCGCACACACCGCGGTCAGGAATCCAGCGGTCAATAACCAAATTTATTACTTTCCAAACATAAATCACATATGTCAGAATCAGGCATTACACATACATACAACGTGCCCCGGCCCTCGGTGAGGGACTCGGTGATTAGATTCATGTATGCCAAAATCGTATATCAGAAAAATACAGAAGGTAAGTAGCTTATCCAGAACATCAGAACACTTACTTTTCAATCACAAAGGATACATATCAAAGTCATGCAAAGGATACAGGAACATGGTCGTCACTCCCGTCTCTGGCGCCATAACACACCATACTCCAGAAGATTCTATAACATGTACACGGTATCTCGGGAACCGGACGTATAACACGAGAACCCGGGAACCAGTCACATCATAATCCATATACACAGTAACTGGGGACGGACATATACCACAGTACCCCAGAGCCGGATACATCATAGTTCGAAAATTACATACATGGAACCCGACTCCTAGACAAGGTACTCGGCGAACCATACGCACGATACATACCAGCCCGGAACTCGGTGAAAGGGATCATAGCATATATACGAGCGGAGTAGTAAGAAATTAGGTGCACATAAATCAAAACCCGGTAAAAGAATCGAATGTATTATCAGGATATTCACATTAAGGAGCTTTCCAATGACTTATGGAACGAATCAAACGGAGTCTTAGATTCATAGACGAAAGTCTTACTTTCATATCATACAAGGATAGCTCAAGTGAGACAAACGAAGGAAGTTTCGGAACTTGTGAGCCCATCTCGGGTCAAGTCGAGGTGGCGGATATAAATTACAAACATTGGACTCTATGGAGTCATCCAAGAAAGTTTCAAAGCAATCCGAATACGCTTGTGGAAGTTATGGATGTTTAGACACCTTTCCAACAAAACATAAGAATTATAGTTCAATTACCTTGAACGAATAGTATTCAAAATCAAACTCGGGTTTCGATGGACAGAATTGTTCCCGAGGCTCAAGTCTTGACCTAGTATACATAGGACATGCCAAAAGAAGGAAAGGGTGAGCTTTACATACCTCACTTGCGCCTTACGCTCGTCCGAACTCAATCCCCGTTTCGTCCAAAATCTACAATTGGTCATAGTTGCCAAATGTAAGTTTCAAGCTTAAATTCATATTGTCTACCGAAATTTCGGCAGCATTTCCCCTGTAAATTCAACGTCCCCGAGAATCATCTCGGCCCAAAATAGCAACAACAACAACCCAACATTACCAACAACATCAACCATCATCACAAAAGACATTATAATATAAATAGTCTTCTTTTCTACATAATTCAACAACTTCTACTCCAACTTCATACTTTCAAACTAAGATCAACATTTTCATATTCATCCACAAATTTCAAGGTCATTCAAATGCAATTCGGAAGCATTTCACATTATTCCACAAAGTATACAAAAGTCTAACCAAAACCATAATTCGCTTAAACTTCCAATCTTCAACATAAACATAAACATCCACAACTCATTCTTTTCTTCCAATTTCATTTACAACAACAACAATTTGCATCTTACAACTTCATTCTCATAATTACATAAACTATAATAAAATCACATACTTTCCGACAACAACTTAACAACAATTTTTCTCATGCCAACTAGAACCATTAACCTTCCATTTTCATCACAAGACTACAACAACACAATTAACATACTAAATAATTTAATTCGTATCCCTCCTCCAACTTGATACACACGGCCAACACACACATCCACAACACACAAAATTTTCATACTTTTCATTCATCTCTACATACTATAACATACATAGCCTTCCATAACATGATAAAAACATGAAATTCTTACCTTTTTCTTCAAACTTTCACTCTCCAACACAAGCACTTTCTTGCCTTAAAATTCATACCATGTTGAAGAGCATCCTTGAGTTAGTAATATTGCTAGGAAATCATGATTTTTGGATCAAGATTGATGGACTTAAAAATTTTTGTTTCTTTTTCTCTAAGGACCGAAACCCTTGCTTTCTTTTGCTCTTGCTCTCTTTTGTTTTGTCTTCTTGAAACTTCTATGGATAAGCATGGATATATAATTCTCCCTTACATTAATTAAACACATGACTAATTAAATGGGTTGGGCCAAGGCACATGGCCGGCCACCCCTATGGACTTGGGCCTAAATTTTCTTTTTTTTTTTAACCCAATAATTCATGGATCTTATTCGTAATTCCTGAAGCTAATTTCCGAAATTCCAATTTCGCCCTTGGCCTCCTTCCATATTGTTATATCCCGTATTTTCGCGCATTTGGAAAATTGAAAATAATCTTGACTTGTATGAAATAAAGTCATAATTGGTTACATTTAACATAAGAGTTGTGCATGAAAGAATATTAATGTGGAAGTGTCGAGGAAGACTAAGGTCAAATTTGGAATTTTAGAAATTAGTTTCGGGAATTACAAAATTTGATTCACAAGTCATTGGGCTCAAAAATTGAATTGAAATCAAAGCCCAAGACTTGAGGGGGTGGCCGGCCAAGTGAGGCCCAAGCCCACCACACTTCACAAATTTTTTCCATGTGCTACAATTAAATATATAGTGGCCTTCATCCCTTAGACCCTTCAAGAAACATAGAAGAAAGAACAAAGCAAACAAAGAGAGCAAAAAGAGAAGGTCACGGGTTGGCCATAGAAAATTTGACCCTCACAAATCTCCCTCCAAAAATTATTATCTTGTGGTTTTTATACTAATTCAAGGTCCCTTAACAACGTGGTGTAGTTGGTTTGGAAGAAGGAGGACTTGGGTCTTCAAATTGACAAGTTACCCAAGTGAAGAAGATTGGAAGAAAATGTAAGGATTCATTCTCTTTTATATGTTATAAAGCCTTTGTTTATGTTGTATTAAGTAGAGATGAGTAGAAAATATGGTAACATGGAAGTTTAGAAAGTGGGTGTACATGTGTGCATGTGGCCGTGTATATGCATTATGATGTGTAGTTGGAATGAGTTGAATTTCATGTTTATTTTAGTTGTGAGTAGGGTGGAATTAATATTGCAAAGAAAAGTCGAATGAATTTGGTGAAAGTTGGAAAAACTACATGTTGGCCGTAGGGTTAGGTATGATGAAATGGAAATGGTTTAAATGTTGTTTAATATGTTAATTGTGTTGTTGTGATTCTTGCATTGTAAATGTAGGAAAAATGATGTAAGCTGCAGTGAAATGGAGTGTGAGAACTTATGTCGTTTGCCTATGATTTTATAACATTATGGAATTAAGTTGTTAGGGTGCAAACTATGATGATTGTTGATGAATATAGAAGATGGAATTGAGTTATGAATGTGTATGTTAAAGATTAGAAGAACTGGATAAATTATGGTTTTGGCGGAAAGTGTATATACTTTGTATATCTTGTGTATATAGTGCAGAAACGATATGAAATGCTTCTAAACTATGTTGTGGTGATCTAGATTGATAATGAATGTGAAATCGTCGAGATTAGTTTGTAAGTTAAGGTTATGGCATTATGTCGGCAAGTAGAACTAGTTGTGCCATATTGTGTTTCTAGTGTTTGTTGTTGATGTTGATGTTGTTGTTTGGGTTGTTGTTGATGATTGTGAGGCGAGTTGAATTCTCGGGGGTGCTATATGTTTAGGGGAAGTGCTGCCGAAATTTCGGTAGACAAATATGAGTTGAATTGAATTCGTAGCATCTATAGCTTACAATTGGTAAATGTGACCATTTGCAGATTTTCGACGAAACGGAGAGTGAGCTTGGATAGGCTTAAAAATCTCAAAAGGTATGTAAAGCTACCCCGATCCTTCTTTCGGCATGCCTAAGTGTATTAGGATCGAATTCGGGCCTCGAAAGACTTTCTGCCCCTCGGAATCCGCAAGTGAAAATATCACTTTTTCTTTCAGTAAGATTGAACTCTTTTGGTATGTTTTCTTGGAAATTATGCAAACCTTCTCTAAACTCCTTGGAAAGCTACAGAATGTCCGTAGAACCTTTATAGGTGATCCCATAAGCTTAAAGGGCGTAATTTGGACCCATCGCCTTGCTTGTCCCGAGGTGGGCCCACTATTCCCGGTTTTGCCCTTAATGTACTTAAGTCTTCTTTTCGAATAGTTCTTAAAAGAAACGTTTTGACTACCATTCTAATTACCTAACAAACGTTGTTTTAAATATTCCATTAAGTCTGATAAATTGTTTTGATACTCGAAACTCATTTACTATGATTCCTTCCGACTACATTGGATCGGTTTGTCTTTGATATGCCTCATCGAGTCTATGGAAACATTCATGATATTTTAATTGCATTTGTCTCTCACTACTCCATTCGTGGATGCCCCAATGTTTCCCACACTGAGCCCGGGCCAGGATATGTTGTCAAGCGTAATCCCCTGCATTGTTCGCCGTGCCTCGATGTGAGGGGGCAGGTATACGCGTACATGGGTTTGTGGAGTATGCTGTGCCATGTACGTTTGTTCTGATATGATTTACTATGGCCATCTGATATGACATTTTATGTTACGGGGTTATGCCCCTATTCTGATTCTTCTGTGTTGTGGCACCAGCGTCGGGAGGGTGGCCACGTTCTGCCTGCCGAGTCCCTTGGTAGGGGCCGGATTTGATATGACATATGTTTCTGTACACACTCTGCATGTTTTGAAAATATGTGTTTGATACTTTGGATTTTCTGCTTACTTTCTGTACGTTCTGTACCAGTTATGATCTTGTTTCTGTAATTCAGGCTTTGCATATTCAGTACATATTTCGTACTGACCCCCTTTCCTCGGGGGCTGCGTTTTCATGCCGTGCAGGTACTGACGACAGGTTTGCCGATCCGTCTGTCTAGGATATCTTTTCCGCCATCTGGAGCGCTCTTTTATTCAGAGCCATCTTTTGGTACAGTCTGTCACTTCTATATGTGTATATTCTCGTTCATGGGTACGGCGGGACCCTGTCCCGCCATATGATTCCGTTGGTCCATTTAGAGGTCTGTAGATATGTTTGTGGGTTGGGATCTTTCTGTACAGCTGTGTGGATATGTTGTGTTTGGGCGATCCCTTTCGCCGCGGCGGCCGGTCCGCATATATTTAAATGTTGCTCTGTTGGCCCTGTGTGGCCTTTGTTGGTATTTTCTGCGTGCAGGATATTTGGGATAGTCCGTAAAACAAAGGAGACTCTGCCGAAATTTTTCTAGAAATTCGCTAAATTTGAAATAAAGCCTCGTCGGCTTCTGCTATATATTAGAATGTGTTTGAGTGCCCAGATCGGGCACTAGTCACGGCCTATGGGGTTGGGTCGTGACACATATTTCCACACCAATATTTCCATGAACAACTTATATATTGAACAAAATCAAAATATGACCTTGTCTTTCACTTGTCACAATTATTTCAATTTGTTTTTTTCGAATATGCAAAATTGCGGGATATAACAATAAATAGCCTTCTTTTCCAAATAATGCAACAACTTCCAATCCAACTTGCACTTTCAAATCTATATTAATATTTGCATGTCCATATACAATTTTAAGGTCATTCAATCATAGGCCAAGGATATTCCAAGCCATATATCCAATATTCAATAATTCCATCAATTCCATATTCCACCCAAAATTCCTACATATGCAACAAAACCATCACAACACATTTTCTACTTACAAATTCATAACCAACAAAAATAATCCACACTTTAACAACTTCATTTCCATAATATCATAAAATCATACTAAAATAACATAATCTTCTACAATCAACTTCAATGCCAAATTAAACCATTTAGCCTTCATTTACATTATAAGGATCACAACAACACAACTAACATACTAAACAAAATTAATCCATTTCCATTCTACCTCCCTTACACCACACGGCTACATTCCATATTTCCAACCTCAATCAAATTTATTCAACTTTCACTTCCAATATGAATTCCACCATAACCACAACTAGAATAATACATAAAATTCAACTCATCTTAACTACACAACAATACACACACACGGCCACATGCACACATGCACACCCATTTTGCAAACTTTCATATTTCCATAAATTCTACTCATTTCCACATATCACAACATAAACAAACCTTCATAACATGATAAAAAGGAATTAATTCTTACCTTTTTCTCCAAGCTTCTTCACTTGGCTAAGGTGTTAAATTGATGAAACAAGTTCCCTATCTTCCAAAATAATTGTCCCAAGTTGTAAAGGCCCCTTGAATTAGTGGGAATACCACAAGAAAACAATTTTTGAAGCAAGATTTTTAAGGGCAATTTTTATGGGTCTTGGCCGAATGGCCCTTATTTTGTTGGTGTTCTTTCTCTTGTTCTCTCCCTTCTCAATTTGTCTTGAAGTTTCTAATGGATAAGGCTAATTTAATCACATAGAAATTAAATAAATTCCATGGGCTTGGGCTAGCATGGCCGGCCAAGCCTCTCAATTTGGGCCTCAATTCTCTTTTATTATTTGAGCCCAATAATTTATGGATTTTATTTGTAATTCCCGAAACTTATTTCCAAAATTCCAAACCGCCACACGTAGAGGATATTGGAGCAGCAGCACCTGCAGGTCGAGGGGCGGCTCCACCGCCAGCTCCCGAGATTCCAGTACCTGAGCCCCCAACTCCACGGCCAGGCACTGAGGATCAGTCCATGAGAGAGGCAGTCCAGCTATTGACAAGACTTGTGGCAGGATAGGTTCAGGGGCACGGACTGGGAGGTGACCGGGCTTACAGGCGTGACAGTTCGAGAGCCCGTGAGTTCTTGACTTGTGGTCCTCCAGAGTTCTTCCGGACTAAGCCCGAGAAGGATCCTGAGGAGTTTATCCGGAAGATGCGGCGCACTTTACAGCTGATTAATGCTTCCGAGACAGAGTCAGTCGCGTTGGCCTCGTACCGGTTGTATGATGTGGCGGCTAATTGGTACGAGTCATGGGAGTTATCTAGGGGCGACGGCGCTCCCCCAGCAGTTTGGGATGATTTTCTCAGGCTTTTCTTAGTCATTTTCTGCCTCCGGAGTTACGGCGGGCCAAGGCTGACAGATTCTTATTGCTAAGACAGAGGGGTCTCAGTGTTCGAGAGTACAGTATGGAGTTCGACTCATTGGCCCGATACGCACCTGCTGTGGTAGCTACTATGGCTGACAGGATGCACAGGTATATTATGGGGCTGGACCGTTATTTTGTCGACAGCTGTTTGGTATTGGCTGCTTACCCCGGCATGGATATTGCCCGGATTCAGGCCTACGCCCAGGGCATGGAGGACCGGTATAGGGAGCGTCAGCCTGATAGGAGCCAGGATCGGAGACAGCCCAAGAGGGCCAGATCATCTGGGTATTCTGGAGATTTTTGGGGCAGGCAGCCTCAGCAGCCGCAACAGCCTAGCAGACATCTATCCCAGCCGGCACAGAGCGCACCTCCACAGCCTACAGGTCACAGATTTGATAGCCCAGGTTATTCAGGAGCAGGTCAGAGCTCCAAGGCTTCAGGTTCGCGGACAGACAGGGGTTCTGGTCAGACGAGGCCACCTAGGCCTCAGTGTTCTTACTGTGGCAGATACCATCCTGGGGAGTGCTACAGAGCCACCGGTGCATGTTTTTCTTGTGGCCGTCAGGGCCATTCTGTGAGAGATTGCCCGTATAAGGGTAGTTCGGGTGGTGCAGCGCAGCTTACCGGATCAGCCGCCGGGTCTTCATCTTCATCAGTGGCTATGCGCCCTACGGGGCCAGGCACTTCAGCACCAGCGGGTCGCGGTAGAGGCCGTGGTGGAGCTTCTGGTACTAGCGGTCCTTCGAACCGCATTTATGCTCTGTCCAGCCGCCAGGATCAGGAGGCATCGCCTAATGTCGTTACAGGTACATTATTGGTTTTCTCTCGGTCTGTGTATGCATTGATTGATCCAGGCTCGACTTTGTCATATATTTCGCCTCTGGTTGCTAGTAAAATTGGAATAACCTCTGAACCTATAGAGCCGTTTGAGGTAGCCACACCGATTGGGGACTTTATTGTAGCAAAACAGGTATATAAAAATTGTTCTGTAATTGTATCTGGCCGTGACACTAAGGCAGATCTGGTGGAGTTAGATATGGTCGAGTTCGATGTTATTATGGTGAACGACTGGCTAGCCTCCTGTTATGCCAATGTTGACTGCCAAAATAAGGTAGTTCGTTTCCAGTTTCCCGGGGAGCCAGTTATAGAATGGGCCGGTAATACAGCATCGCCGAAAGGTAAGTTTATTTCATACCTTAAGGCGAAGAAAATGATCAGAAAGGGTTATTTTTATCATCTGGTTCGGGTACAAGACTTGACAGCAGAAATGCCGACTCTTCAGTCAGTTCCCGTGGTTAATGAATTTCCAGATGTGTTCCCAGATGAGCTCCCAGGCCTTCCTCCAGAGCGGGAGATAGATTTTACTATTGATTTGCTTCCAGATACTCAGCCGATATCTATTCCCTCGTACAGAATGGCACCGGCAGAATTGAAAGAACTGAAAGAGCAGTTGAAGGATCTGTTAGAAAAAGGCTTCATCAAACCCAGTACTTCGCCTTGGGGAGCCCCGGTATTATTTGTGCATAAGAAAGACGGGTCGCTGCGTATGTGTATTGATTATCGGCAGCTGAATAAGGTAACTATAAAGAATAAATACCCCCTCCCCAGAATTGATGACTTGTTTGATCAGTTGCAGGGCGCCAAGTATTTTTCGAAGATAGATCTTCGGTCTGGCTATCATCAGGTACGGGTACGAGAGGCCGATATTCCTAAGACAGCATTCCGGAGCATTCCGGACCAGATATGGGCATTATGAATTCAGAGTTATGTCCTTTGGGTTAACTAATGCCCCTGCGGTCTTCATGGATCTAATGAACCGGGTATTCAGGCCATTCTTGGATATGTTCGTAATTGTATTTATCGATGACATTCTGGTATATTCTCGGTCCGAGGCAGAGCATGCAGATCATCTGAGAGCGGTATTAGGGGTACTTCGGCATCAGAAATTATATGCAAAATTTTCAAAATGTGAATTCTGGTTGGCTTCAGTGGCATTCTTGGGACATATTATCGCAGCTGATGGTGTCCGGGTGGATACACAGAAGATTGAGGCCGTGAACAATTGGCCCAGACCCACGACGCCCACAGAGGTACGTAGTTTCCTGGGGTTAGCTGGCTATTACAGAAGATTTGTGGAAAAGTTTGCTTCGATTTCAGCGCCTTTGACAAGGCTAACTCAGAAGGGAGCCAAGTTCCAGTGGACTGATGCTTGTGAACGAAGTTTCCAGTTGCTGAAAGAGAAGCTGACTACAGCCCTAGTTCTGACTCTTCCAGAGGGACCCGATGGATATGTTATTTATTGTGACGCTTCTGGCCTGGGATTGGGCTGTGTATTGATGCAGCACGGCAGAGTTATAGCTTATGCTTCTCGGTAATTGAAAAAGCATGAAAAGAATTATCCTACTCACGATCTGGAGCTTGCAGCGGTGATCCATGCCCTGAAGATATGGAGACATTATTTATATGGCGTTCATGTTGATATCTATACAGATCATAAGAGTCTCCAGTATATTTTCAAGTAGAAAGAGCTTAATTTGCGGCAGCGGAGGTGGCTAGAGCTCCTGAAGGACTATGATGTGGATATTCTGTATCATCCGGGAAAGGCTAATGTTGTGGAAGATGCGCTTAGCCGGAAGTCTATGGGCAGCTTGGCAGATTTACAGCCAGACAGGAGAGAGATAGTGCATGACCTTCATCAGTTGGCTAATCTTGGGGTTCATCTGGCCGAATCTGGAGGTACACGGATTTCTGTCCGAGGGGTTTCTGAATCATCTATTAAGGAAGATATCAAACGGCATCAATATGAAGATCCTGTTTTGGCACGATACAGAGACACAACCTATGATAAGGAGAAGACTCTGTTCGAGTTCACTCCGGACGGGACTTTATTATTCAGGGGCAGGTTGTGTGTACCTGATATTGCAGGTCTTCGGCAGCAGGTTATGAGCGAGGCACATTATGCTCGCTATTCGGTCCATCCTGGGTCTACGAAGATGTACCATGATCTCCGATGCTTATACTGGTGGGATGGCATGAAACGGGATATCGCAGAGTTCGTCGCCCAGTGTCCCAATTGTCAACAGGTCAAAATTGAACATCAGAAACCGGGTGGACTGTTACAGGAAATGGAAATTCCGACGTGGAAGTGGGAGATCATTAATATGGACTTCATTACAGGGTTGCCTCGCACTCTACGGAAGTATGATTCCATCTGGGTTATTGTTGATAGGCTGACAAAATCGGCCCATTTTCTCCCCGTCAGAACTACTTACTCCGGTGAGGATTATGCCAGGCTTTATATTAAAGAAATTGTGCGACTTCATGGAGTTCCTATATCTATTATCACAGACAGAGGTGCTCAGTTCACAGCGAACTTCTGGAGATCTTTTCAGGAAGGATTAGGGACTCAGCTGAGCCTGAGCACAGCTTTCCATCCTCAGAGTGACGGACAGGCCGAGCGCACTATCCAGACGCTTGAAGATATGTTGCGGGCCTGCGTTATTGATTTCAGAGGTAGCTGGGAGGATCACTTGCCATTGATTGAATTTTCTTATAATAACAGCTACCATTCCAGCATCCAGATGGCTCCGTACGAGGCTTTATATGGTAGGAAATGCAGGTCACCTATCGGCTGGTTTGATATTGGCGAGACAGAGTTAATTGGCCCAGATATGATCCAGCAGGCAGTTGATAAGGTGAAACTTATTCGGGAGCGGCTATTGGCAGCCCAGAGTCGACAGAAATCATACGCTGATAAACGGCGTCGTCCTTTGGAATTCCAGGTTGGTGATTGGGTATTTCTGAAGGTATCGCCTATGAAAGGCGTGATGCGGTTCGACAGAAAGGGTAAACTTATTCCGCGTTATATTGGGCCTTATTTGATTGTGCGAAAAATTGGGAATGTCGCCTATGAGTTAGATTTGCCATCTGATTTGGAAGCGGTACATCCGGTATTCCATGTCTCTATGCTCCGCAAATGCATTGGTGATCCCTCCAGAATATTTCCGGCAGATGATATTCAGGTGACGGAGCAATTATCTTACGAGGAGCAGCCCGTAGCCATCTTGGACCGCCAGGTAAGAAAGCTCCGGAACAAAGATGTAGTCTCTGTTAAGGTGTTATGGCGGAACAACAATAGGGAAGAAATGACCTGGGAGGCCGAAGAGGAGATGAACAAGAAATATGCTCATTTGTTCCCTACGCCCACAGGTAATCTTGAATCCTTGCTAAATTCTATTTCAATAGTGAATGTGTGCCGCATGTGCTGTCTATAAATAGAAACTTCCCCCAAAGTATTTTCAAACCCTATAAGATTAATTTAACATTCGAGGACGAATGTTCTAAAGGGGGGGGGGGAGGATGTTATATCCCGTATTTTCGCGCATTTGGAAAATTGGAAATAATCTTGACTTGTATGAAATAAAGTCATAATTGGTTACATTTAACATAAGAGTTGTGCATGAAAGAATATTAATGTGGAAGTGTCGAGGAAGACTAAGGGCAAATTTGGAATTTTGGAAATTAGTTTCAGAAATTACAAAATTTGATTCACAAGTCATTGGGCTCAAAAATTGAATTGAAATCAAAGCCCAAGACTCGAGGGGGTGGCCGGCCAAGTGAGGCCCAAGCCCACCACACTTCACAAATTTTTTCCATGTGCTACAATTAAATATATAGTGGCCTTTATCCCTTAGACCCTTCAAGAAACATAGAAGAAAGAACAAAGCAAACAAAGAGAGCAAGAAGAGAAGGTCACGGGTTGGCCATAGAAAATTTGACCCTCACAAATCTCCCTCCAAAAATTATTATCTTGTGGTTTTTATACTAATTCAAGGTCCCTTAACAACGTGGTGTAGTTGGTTTGGAAGAAGGAGGACTTGGGTCTTCAAATTGACAAGTTACCCAAGTGGCGAAGATTGGAAGAAAAGGTAAGGATTCATTCTCTTTTATATGTTATAAAGCCTTTGTTTATGTTGTATTAAGTAGAAATGAGTAGAAAATATGGTAACATGGAAGTTTAGAAAGTGGGTGTACATGTGTGCATGTGGCCGTGTATATGCATTATGATGTGTAGTTGGAATGAGTTGAATTTCTTGTTTTATTTTAGTTGTGAGTAGGGTGGAATTAATATTGGAAAGAAAAGTCGAATGAATTTGGTGAAAGTTGGAAAAACTACATGTTGGCCGTAGGGTTAGGTATGATGAAATGGAAATGGTTTAAATGTTGTTTAATATGTTAATTGTGTTGTTGTGATTCTTGCATTGTAAATGTAGGAAAAATGATGTAAGCTGCAGTGAAATGGAGTGTGAGAACTTATGCCATTTGCCTATGATTTTATAACATTATGGAATTAAGTTGTTAGGGTGCAAACTATGATGATTGTTGATGAATATAGAAGATGGAATTGAGTTATGAATGTGTATGTTAAAGATTAGAAGAACCGGATAAATTATGGTTTTGGCGGAAAGTGTATATACTTTGTATATCTTGTGTATATAGTGTAGAAATGATATGAAATGCTTCTAAACTATGTTGTGGTGATCTAAATTGATAATGAGTGTGAAATTGTCGAGATTAGTTTGAAAGTAAAGGTTATGGCATTATGTCGGCAAGTAGAACTAGTTGTGCCATATTGTGTTTCTAGTGTTTGTTGTTGATGTTGATGTTGTTGTTTGGGTTGTTGTTGATGATTGTGAGGCGAGTTGAATTCTCGGGGGTGCTATATGTATAGGGGAAGTGCTGCCGAAATTTCGGTAGACAAATATGAGTTGAATTGAATTCGTAGCATCTATAGCTTACAATTGGTAAATGTGACCATTTGCAAATTTTCGACGAAACGGAGAGTGAGCTTGGATAGGCTTAAAAAGCTCAAAAGGTATGTAAAGCTACCCCGATCCTTCTTTTCGCATGCCTAAGTGTATTAGGATCGAATTCGTGCCTCGAAAGACTTTCTGCCCCTCGGAATCCGCAAGTGAAAATATCACTTTTTCTTTTAGTAAGATTGAACTCTTTTGGTATGTTTTCTTGGAAATTATGCAAACCTTCTCTAAACTCCTTGGAAAGCTACAGAATGTCCGTAGAACCTTTATAGGTGATCCCATAAGCTTAAAGGGCGTAATTTTGACCCATCGCCTTGCTTGTCCCGAGGTGGGCCCACTATTCCCGGTTTTGCCCTTAATGTACTTAAGTCTTCTTTTCGAATAGTTCTTAAAAGAAACGTTTTGACTACCATTCTAATTACCTAACAAACGTTGTTTTAAATATTCCATTAAGTCTGATAAATTTTTTTGATACTCGAAACTCATTTACTATGATTCCTTCCGACTACATTGGATCGGTTTGTCTTTGATATGCCTCATCGAGTCTATGGAAACATTCATGATATTTTAATTGCATTAGTCTCTCACTACTCCATTCGTGGATGCCCCAATGTTTCCCACACTGAGCCCGGGCCAGGATATGTTGTCAAGCGTAATCCCCTGCATTGTTCGCCGTGCCTCGATGTGAGGGGGCAGGTATACGCGTACATGGGTTTGTGGAGTATGCTGTGCCATGTACGTTTGTTCTGATATGATTTACTATGGCCATCTGATATGACATATTATGTAACGGGGTTATGCCCCTATTCTGATTCTTCTGTGTTGTGGCACCAGCGTCGGGAGGGTGGCCACGTTCTGTCTGCCGAGTCCCTTGGTAGGGGCCGGATTTGATATGACATATGTTTCTGTACACACTCTGCATGTTTTGAAAATATGTGTTTGATACTTTGGATTTTCTGCTTACTTTCTGTACGTTCTGTACCAGTTATGATCTTGTTTCTGTAATTCAGGCTTTGCATATTCAGTACATATTTCGTACTGACCCCCTTTCCTCGGGGGCTGCGTTTTCATGCCGCGCAGGTACTGACGACAGGTTTGCCGATCCGTCTGTCTAGGATATCTTTTCCGCCATCTGGAGCGCTCTTTTATTCAGAGCCATCTTTTGGTACAGTCTGTCACTTCTATATGTGTATATTCTCGTTCATGGGTACGGCGGGGCCCTGTCCCGCCATATGATTCCGTTGGTCCATTTAGAGGTCTGTAGACATGTTTGTGGGTTGGGATCTTTCTGTACAGCTGTGTGGATATGTTGTGTTTGGGCGATCCCTTTCGCCGCGGCGGCCGGTCCGCATATATTTAAATGTTGCTCTGTTGGCCCTGTGTGGCCTTTGTTGGTATTTTCTGCGTGCAGGATATTTGGGATAGTCCGTAAAACAAAGGAGACTCTGCCGAAATTTTTCTAGAAATTAGCTAAATTTGAAATAAAGCCTCGTCGGCTTCTGCTATCTATTAGAATGTGTTTGAGTGCCCAGATCGGGCACTAGTCACGGCCTACGGGGTTGGGTCGTGACACATATTTCCACACCAATATTTCCATGAACAACTTATATATTGAACAAAATCAAAATATGACCTTGTCTTTCACTTGTCACAATTATTTCAAATTTTGTTTTTCGAATATGCAAAATTGCGGGATATAACAATAAATAGCCTTCTTTTCCAAATAATGCAACAACTTCCAATCCAACTTGCACTTTCAAATCTATATTAATATTTGCATGTCCATATACAATTTTAAGGTCATTCAATCATAGGCCAAGGATATTCCAAGCCATATATCCAATATTCAATAATTCCATCAATTCCATATTCCACCCAAAATTCCTACATATGCAACAAAACCATCACAACACATTTTCTACTTACAAATTCATAACCAACAAAAATAATCCACACTTTAACAACTTCATTTCCATAATATCATAAAATCATACTAAAATAACATAATCTTCTACAATCAACTTCAATGCCAAATTAAACCATTTAGCCTTCATTTACATTATAAGGATCACAACAAAACAACTAACATACTAAACAAAATTAATCCATTTCCATTCTACCTCCCCTACCCCACACGGCTACATTCCATATTTCCAACCTCAATCAAATTTATTCAACTTTCACTTCCAATATGAATTCCACCATAACCACAACTAGAATAATACATAAAATTCAACTCATCTTAACTACACAACAATACACACACACGGCCACATGCACACATGCACACCCATTTTGCAAACTTTCATATTTCCATAAATTCTACTCATTTCCACATATCACAACATAAACAAACCTTCATAACATGATAAAAAGGAATTAATTCTTACCTTTTTCTCCAAGCTTCTTCACTTGGCTAAGGTGTTAAATTGATGAAACAAGTTCCCTATCTTCCAAAATAATTGTCCCAAGTTGTAAAGGACCCTTGAATTAGTGGGAATACCACAAGAAAATAATTTTTGAAGCAAGATTTTTAAGGGCAATTTTTATGGGTCTTGGCCGAATGGCCCTTATTTTGTTGGTGTTCTTTCTCTTGTTCTCTCCCTTCTCAATTTGTCTTGAAGTTTCTAATGGATAAGGCTAATTTAATCACATGGAAATTAAATAAATTCCATGGGCTTGGGCTAGCATGGCCGGCCAAGCCTCTCAATTTGGGCCTCAATTCTCTTTTATTATTTGAGCCCAATAATTTATGGATTTTATTTGTAATTCCCGAAACTAATTTTCAAAATTCCAAATTTTCCCTTGGCCTTCCTCCATATTTCCGCATCAATATTTTTCATGAATATCACACACATGTTGAATAAAATAAAAATATAGCCTTATTTCCTACAAGGCAAGATTATTCCAAATTTTCCAAATGCGCAAAAACACGGGATATAACAAACCAAATGCAATTTTAGACATTATCAAAGACTCAATGCAATAATCAAAACGAACAATCATTTGCAATTTCAAATAATAATCATATCATGTACCTTCGGATGTCCCTGTGGATTTTATCAAAATGGAACTTTGAAATCATCTGTACATATCAAAACAATAATAATTCAAATTCTGAGAATCAAGAACATTAGCCACCATAGTGGCTCTAAGAATAGGAATTCCTTTGGAATCGTATATATATCGTATATTCATTTCACATAGACCATGCCAAAAAGAAATAAGGGTAAGCTTCACATACCTTTAGCGCTTATTCGCCACACAATATGTATACGCTGCCCAATAATACTTCAACCTATATTAAGACGCCAACAACTACGGTTAAGCTACGGGGAGATTCGAAACGTATTCTAACGTTAGTAACTCCTTTCTAGATGTTTAGACGACGTTTTCCTTATATCCAAACCAACTACATACAACCAATCCAACATCAATAATCATACGTTCAATACCAACCCGGACAGCCCACACAACATTCCAAACAACCCACATTCACAACATTCAATAACGATTCACATACGGCCACTACATTCTCAAGTTATTCCTAATAGTCCGTAGCCTTAACATTTTGATGTAACAACTTTATAACAGCCCAAACAATATAAATACAATGTATATTCTTAACTATCATTAATCTTCCAAACGTAACAAGATCAACAACAAGGTATCAAAACAGCCCGTACTTTACAACACTCAATAATAGTGTACATGCGGTTATGACACATCCAATTTATTCTTGTTAGTCTATAGTCATGATATTTCGTCAAAACGATTCTATAACAGCCCAACCAACATACAATACAATGCATAATCTCAATTATCATCAATCTCCCAAGCTCAATAAGAACAACAACGACCCATCCAAAACAGTCCCTAACCGATCAACATAAAGGTGCCTGAAATTCTTGCAAACGTTTACGAACATACCAAGCAAACCACATATGATTCTTACACATTATTTCTTGTCTTCTTTTCATATAATTTCAGTAAAATACGACCAACAATCACACGACAACTATATCACCAAATTCGTACGCAAATAAGCTACATTGTCATCACTATAACCTTACAACAACCCACAAACAATTTTAGTTCCAACTCTAACCATTAAATACCTTCATTTCCATCATAAAATTCATGACAACAACCATCAAAATACCAAGTAAAATCAGTTCACTATCTTCCACACAAACAGTCCACTACACGGCCATAATTCAACAAAGCAACAACATGTTCATATCAACACAACTTCACCTTTAACCTTCCAATTCTTTTCATTCTTTTTACCATGCAATCTATGATAGCAACAACCATAATTACTAAATAAAATCAGTCCATTATTCCACACCAAACAGCCCCCTACGGCTTCTACAAGGCCTCAACAGCAACACACACACAATTTCATACATGCAATTCACATTTACACATGCACAACATATCCAAATCACCTCTAAAACAGCCCCTACGGCTTCAACCTTATTTCAACACCAACATTCATAATTTCATACATGCAATGTACATTTACATATTCACAACACATCCAAATTCGTCCTAAAACAGTCCCTACGGCTCAACAACATTCCAACACCAACATTCCAAATTTTATGCATGCAATTCATGTTCACCAAGTTACAACCATGCTTCGACATCAACATATATGATTCCATGGCTACTATCATGCTCCAACATCAACACACATAATTTCATGCATGCAACTTATATTTACACACCTAACACACATTTTACACCACCCTCAACACATGCAAAACAAGGTTAAACCTTACCTTGACAATTTGACTTCTTAACTTGGCTAGAGTTTGTGTCTTGAATTTAATTCTTGTTCTTGCTATCTAAGATCAATATCATGTTGTTATACACCTTCCAAAAGGTTGAAATGCTTGAAGAAAATAATTTTTATGAATCAACTTGGAGAGCCAAGTTCTGGCCGTGAGCTTCAAGAGCATGCATGGCATGTTTATGGTTTCTTCTTCACTTGAAACATAATGGTGAATGTGTAGAACACTTTAGGGGTTTAATGGTGAGAAATAAATGGAAGAGCTGGCCGTGTTTGGTGGTGGAACAGCCATGGATGGCCGTGGCTCTCTCTCTCCCTTCACTTGGTGAAGATGAGAGCCTCTCTCTCTAAGTTCACTTGGTGGGATTGGGAAATGAGTTGTGGCATGCAACTTTGGTCAACAAAGTAGACCATTTTTCTGCCCAAGATGGTCTTGAACGTTTCCCCCACTAAAATATCGCAAAAATCTGATTTGGTTATGTGGAAGTGGGGCCCACACGGCCACTAGTGTATAATTAGTGAATATTTAAGTCTTAATCCCCACTTAATAATCCAATCATGGTTAATTAATCCCTAATATCCATTAATATGTTTACACTAAGTAGAATTTATAAACAAATTTATGTTCTAATAAAAATTAAAAATTTACGGATTTCTATTCCGTGTCCGGGAAGGGTTCCGTCTTTAACTCACGTCGATTCCTTCGCGAATAACTCAACGTATAAAAATACGGGGTCTAACATTCTTTCCCCCTTTAGAACATTCGTCCTCGAATGTTGAATTGGTCCCGTAAGGTTCTATAAGGATTTTTGGAAAGGTTTCCCTTATCGTCATAACATATAGTTTTATCAGACAATCAATATAATCAAGTGAGGAGTTTAAGTTACCTGTAGGCGTAGGGAACAAGTAAGGATACTTGTCTTTCATCTCCTCCTCGGCTTCCCAGGTCATCTCCTCCCTATTGTTGTTTCGCCATAATACTTTGACGGAAGCCACGTCCTTAGTTCGCAACCTCCTAACCTGTCGGTCAAGTATGGCTATAGGCTGCTCCTCATAGGATAATTCCTCTGTCACCTGGATGTCATTCACGGGAAATATTCTGGAAGGATCGCCCATACACTTGCGAAGCATTGACACATGAAAGACTGGATGCACTGCTTCCAAATCAGCTGGTAGGTCTAACTCGTAGGCAACCTGGCCTACTCGACGGACAATCTGATAAGGTCTAATATATCTCGGGCTTAGCTTCCCTTTCCTGCCAAATCTCATAACACCCTTCATGGGCGACACCTTCAGGAACACCCAGTCACCAACCTGAAACTCTAAGTGTCGACGTCGATTATCTGCATACGATTTCTGCCGACTCTGGGCTGCCAGTAATCTCTCCTGAATAAGCTTCACTTTATCAACAGCCTGCTGAATCATATCTGGGCCTATCAACTTGGTCTCACCAACATCAAACCAGCCAATAGGTGATCTGCACTTCCTCCCACACAAGGCCTCATACGGTGCCATCTGAATACTCGAATGGTAGCTGTTATTATAGGCGAACTCAATAAGTGGCAAATGATCATCCCAGCTACCCCGGAAGTCAATAACACAGGCCCGTAACATATCTTGTAGTGTCTGAATGGTACGCTCGGCCTGTCCGTCAGTCTGAGGGTGAAATGCCGTGCTGAGACTCACGCTTGTCCCCAATCCCTCCTGGAATGATCTCCAAAAGTTAGCTGTGAACTGGGCTCCTCTATCAGAGATAATAGCTGTGGGAACCCTGTGAAGTTTCACTATCTCCTTAAGGTACAACCTGGCATAATCCTCAGCTGAATATGTAGTCCTGACTGGAAGAAAGTGGGCTGATTTCGTCAACCTATCAACGATGACCCAAATAGAGTCATATTTTCGCGGAGTGAGAGGTAAACCTGTGACGATGTCCATATTGATCACCTCCCATTTCCAGGTCGGAATCTCCATCTCCTGTAATAATCCCCCAGGCTTCTGGTGCTCGATCTTAACCTGTTGACAATTCGGACACTGAGTAACAAATTCTGCTATATCCCTCTTCATGCCATCCCACCAATACAAGCATCTGAGTTCATGATACATCTTTTTTGACCCTGGATGAATAGAATAACGGGCATGGTGTGCCTCTCCCATCAACTGATATCGTAACCCTGCAACCTCAGGTACACATAATCTACCTTTGTATCGTAGCACTCCGTTAGGTGCCACCTCGAATGGGGTTCCCTCCCTTTGAAGAGCTGCACCTCTATGATGTACAAGAATAGGGTCCTCGTACTGGTGTCTCTTTACCTCTTCTATGATAGAGGACTCAGCAACTCCCCGAACAGAAACCCTGCCATTATCAGAATCGGCCAACCGGACTCCCAGATTAGCTAACTGGCGAATCTCACGGACTATCTCCTTCTGCTCTGGTTGCATGTCTACCAAACTACCCATAGACCTACGGCTGAGTGCATCTTCTACAACATTTTCTTTCCCTGGGTGGTATAGAATGTCAACATCATAGTCCTTCAGCAACTCTAGCCATCGCCTCTGCCGCAAATTCAGCTCCTTCTGCTTAAAGATGTACTGGAGACTCTTATGATCTGTATAAATGTCAACATGCACACCATATAAATAATGTCTCCAGATTTTTAAAGCATGAATCACCGCTGCTAACTCCAGATCATGGGTGGGATAATTTCTTTCATGTTTTCTGAGCTGTCGGGAGGCATAGGCTATAACTTTGCCATGCTGCATCAACACACAACCTAACCCAACACCGGAAGCATCACAATAAATGACATAGCCATCTGGTCCCTCAGGGAGAGTTAGAACTGGGGCCGTAGTCAACTTATCTTTCAGCAACTGGAAGCTCCGCTCACAAGCATTGGTCCACTGGAACTTAGCTGCCTTTTGGGTTAGCCTTGTTAAAGGCGCTGAAATTGAGGCAAACTTCTCTACGAACCTCTTGTAATACCCTGCTAGTCCCAGAAAACTGCATACTTCAGTAGGTGTTGTAGGTCTAGGCCAAGTCTTCACCGCCTCGATCTTCTGTGTATCTACTCGAATGCCGTCAGCTCCAATAATATGCCCCAAGAATTCTATTGCAGTTAACCAGAATTCACATTTGGAGAACTTAGCATACAATTTCTGGTGCTGAAGCACCCTAAGTACCGCCCTCAAATGATCTGCATTCTCCTCTTCTGATCGTGAATAAACCAGAATATCATCAATGAATACAATCATGAACAGGTCAAGGAATGGCTTGAACACTCGGTTCATCAAATCCATAAACACTGCTGGAGCATTAGTCAACCCAAAGGACATCACTCTAAACTCGTAATGCCCGCATAGGGTTCTGAATGTAGTCTTTGGAATGTCTGCCTCCTTTACCCGTACCTGGTGATAACCTGACCGCAAGTCTATCTTCGAGAAACACTTAGCACCCTGCAACTGGTCAAATAAATCATCGATCCTGGGGAGGGGATACCTGTTCTTTATCGTTACTTTATTCAGCTGCCTATAATCAATACACATTTGCAGCGACCCATCTTTCTTCCTTACAAATAACACCGGTGCTCCCCAAGGTGATGTACTGGGCCTGATGAAGCCCTTTTCTAATAAATCTCTCAGTTGCTCCTTCAGTTCCTTCATTTCTGCATATGCCATTCTGGAAGGAGGAATAGATATGGGTTGAGTGTCTGGCAATACATCTATAATGAACTCTATCTCACGCTCAGGAGGAAGGCCTGGAAGTTCATCTAGGAATACATCGGGAAACTCGCTAACTACCGGCACTGACTGAAAAGTCGGCGCCTCTGCCTTCAGGTCGTGTCCCGTACCAGATGATAAATATAACCCTTTCTGACCATCCTCCTTGCCTTGAGGTATGAAATAAACTTACCCCTTGGCGATGCTGTATTTACCATCCACTCTATAATTGGCTCTCTTGGGAACTGAAATCGGACTATTTTGCCTCTACAATCAACGTTAGCATAACAAGAAGTTAACCAATCCATACCCACAACAACGTCAAACTCAGTCATATCTAGCTCTATCAAATCTGCCTTGGTGCAACAACTATATATGATCACCGAACAATCTCTATATACTTGTCTTGCTATAACAGAATCTCCTACTGGTGTAGCTACCTCAAATGGTTCTATCAATTCAGGTTTTATCCCAATTCTACTAGCAACATATGGAGAAATATACGATAATGTGGAACCTGGGTCTATCAATGCATACACGTCTCGAGAGAAAACCGATAGCATACCTGTAACCACATTAGGTGATGCCTCCTGATCCTATCTACTGGCCAAAGAATATATGCGGTTCGAAGGACCACTAGAACTAGAAGCTTCGCCACGACCTCTACCACGGCCTGCTGGTACCGGGAAACCCTACCCCATAGGGCGCATAGCCACAGAAGAAGATGGACCAGTAACTGACCCAGTAGGCTGAGCTGCACCACCTGGATTACCCCCATAGGGACATTCTCTCATAATATGGCCTTGACGGCCACAAGAAAAACAAGCACCAGTAGCGATACGGCACTCCCCAGAATGGGGTCTACCATACCGAGAACACCGAGGTAAGGGTGGCCTCGACTGACTCGAACCTCTGGGCATCTGCGAACCCGAAGCCCTGGAGCTCTGACCGGCTCCTGAATACCCGGTACTATCAAATCTCCTACTCTAGAACTGCGGAGGTGGACTCCGTGCTGGCTGAGAAGGATATCTACTATGCTGCTGCTGAGGCTGCCTGCCTCGAAACTCACCAGAATAACCAGCCGATCTAGCCCTCTTGGGCTGGCCCCGGTCATAATCTCTGTCGGGCTGACGCCCTCTGTGTCGGTCCTCCACCCCCTGTGCATACGCCTGTACTCGAGCAATATCCATCCCTGACTGGGAGGCCATTACCATACAGCTAGCAACCAAATAACGATCCAACCCCACCACATATCGATGCACCCTATCGGTCATATCAACTACAATAGTGGGTGCATATCTGGCCAACGAATCGAAGTCAAGGCTATAATCCCGAACACTCCTGCCATTTTTCCTCAGACGTAAGAGTCTATCAACTCTCGCTGGCCGCATCTCTGGAGGGAAAAAGTGGCCAAGGAAGGCCTCTACAAACTCATCTCACACTGCTGGAGGAGCATCCGCGCCCCTAGACAGCTCCCAAGACTCATACCAGTTGATAGCTACATCCCGCAGTCAATACGACGCTAACTCAACCGACTCAGTCTCAGAATCCTTAATTATCCTCAGCGTACGCTGCATCTGCCGAACGAACTCCTGTGGGTCATCTTCGGGCTTTGACTCGAAAAACTCTGGAGGATTGCAGCTTAGAAAGTCACGGGCTCTCAGACTGTCATGTCTATCTATCTAATAAACCCCTAGTCCTTGCCTGCGAGCCTGTCCTGCCACTAACCTAGTCAATAACTGAATTGCATCCCTCATAGCTCAATCCTCCGCCCCTGGCTGAGGAGCTGGAGGCTCAGGTGCTGGGAATTCGGGAGCTGGCGGTGGAGCCGCCCCCTGACCTGGAGCTGTCGCTGTTCTGGGTTCCTCTGGAAGTGACGATGTGGCAGAACTCGCGAACTGGAGCACAACCTCAGGTATAAACTGGGCATGAGCCCTGGTAACTCTCTGTGTCTGGCTAGTATTCTCTGCTATCGCTTTGCCCTTCTGGGCAGCTGTCGCTTTCTTCGGAGGGATAGCTGTAAACATAATAGTCTGTTAGAAAGGGAATTTCCTGATAATATAGCTCTATCGCACGATCTAAGATAAGAAGGAAATATGACATCCTAAATGTCCTGTAGCTTCCTGTTTATAGATGTGGTGCGCAACACACCGATAAACAAGACTCTACTAGACACGGTCTGTAGAAACTCCGAGGATGAACCGCTCTGATACCACTTTTGTCACGACCCAACCCCGTAGGCCGTGACTGGTCCCCGATCAGGACACCCGTATACACATCTGTTAGCTATATATTCAGTTCACAACAATATAATGTGGAACTTATAACGACCAAAACATAGTCTCGGAACTATCGCATAAATCTACATAAATGTTCAGCAACCTGTCTCCTGAGGAGTCACAACTATCAACAGATAACACAGTGCATAAGCCGACAAGGCTGTCATAACATGTGGGAACGTCCCAACTATACATATAGACGCAAGCCGACAAGGCTGCTACCACAACATGACAATATTTGCAAGCCGGCAAGGCTGCCACAACGATAGAACACACATACTAATCATACACACAACTGTTCACATCTGGATACAACCCACATACATGTCTACAGACCTCTAAGAAGTTCAACAGTGAAATATGACGGGACAGGGCCCCGTCGTACCCTTAGACAACATATACATATATTTAGATCAAAAGGATCTATACCAAAATCTGGGCTCCGGAACAACGGAGCTCTCCAAGATAGCAGAAGGGAAGTCCTAAGCTGGCGGCTCACCAAAGCGAGTATCTGTACCTGCGGGCATGAAACGCAGCCCCCCGAGGAAAGGGGGTCAGTACGGAATATGTACTGAGCATGTAAAGCGTGAACAACAGTAAAAGAATCATAACTGAGATAAGGAGTACAGAAAACAAGTACAATGTTCAGATTACCAACACTTGCCTTTGAAACATAAGCATGCTTGTCACTATCATATATCATATACATATATACTGTACCCGGCCCTCTAGTGAGGGACTCGGTGAAATAAGTCATCATATGCCCTCCTGGCCGCCATAACATGTCATCATATCATCATATCATCATATCGTCATATCATCATATCATCATATATATATATATATATACCGTACCCGACCCTCTAGTAAGGGACTCGGTGAACAATGCAATGAAACTGTGCACGATAACATACCCGACCCGGGACTCGGTGAAAGATATATTGAGGCATGCACGAGCAGAGTAGTGAGAAACCAAACGCAATTTTAAACATTATCAAAGACTCAATGGAATAATCAAAACGAACTATCATTTGTAATTTCAAATAATAATCATATCAAGTACCTTTGGATGTCCCTGTGAATTTTATCAAAATGGAACTTTGAAATCATATGTACATATCAAAACAATAATAATTCAAATTCTGAGAATCAAGAACATTAGCCACCCTAGTGGCTCTAAGAATAGGAATTCCTTTGGAATCGTATATATATCATATATTCATTTCACAATGGCCATGCCAAAAAGAAATAAGGGTTAGCTTCACATACCTTTAGCTCTTATTCGCCACACAATATGTATACGCTGCCCAATAATACTTCAACTTATATTAAGACGCCAACAACTACGGTTAAGCTACGGGGAGATTCGAAACGTATTCTAACGTTAGTAACTCCTTTCTAGATGTTTAGACGACGTTTTCCTTATATCTAAACAAACTACATACAACCAATCCAACATCAATAATCATACGTTCAATATCAACCCAGACAGCCCACACAACATTCCAAATAACCCACATTCATAACATTCAATAACGATTCACATACTGCCACTACATTCTCAAGTTATTCCTAATATTCCGTAGCCTTAACATTTTCATGTAACAACTTTATAATAGCCCAAACAATATAAATACAATGTATATTCTTAACTATCATTAATCTTCCAAGCACAACAAGATCAACAACAATGTATCAAAACAGCCCGTACTTTACAACAGTCAATAATAGTGTACATGCGGTTATGACACATCCAATTTATTCTTGTTAGTCTATAGTCATGATATTTCGTCAAAACGATTCTATAACAGCCCAACCAACATACAATACAATGCATAATCTCAATTATTATCAATCTCCCAAGCTCAATAAGAACAACAACGACACATCCAAAGCAGTCCCTAACCGATCAACATAAAGGTGGCCGAAATTCTTGCAAACGTTTACGAACATACCAAGCAAACCACATATGATTCTTACACATTATTTCATGTCTTCTTTTCATATTATTTAAGTAAAATAAGACCAGCAGTCACACGACAACTATATCACCAAATTCGTACGCAAATAAGCTACATTGTCATCACTATAACCTTACAATAACCCACAAACAATTTTAGTTCCAACTCTAACCATTAATGTTATATACCATAATTTGTACGTTCGGATATTTCAAGATAGTCGTGGTAAGTTAAGGGCAAGACTATTTTCCAAAGTTATTTTTATATGCAAGTTGTTTATTAGTATGGAAATATTGAGAAAGGCTAAGGGTAAAAAGGGAAATTCACAAGGTGGTTCCTGGTAATATTGTGGAAGGCTAGGGGCAAAATGAGAATTTCAAAAGAAGTTCAAGAAAGTTCATGAAAGGGCCACTTTGGCTGTGTGAGTTTTCGATGTGGTCCCCACCCCATGGCTTGGCCAATTGCTTCAAGCCACAAGTGGGGACATGTGTTCACTTAGTATTTGTAGTAGCTAAATATATATATATACATGGAAGATGACCAATTCATTCATTATTTCCAACTTGAAGAAACTTGGAAGAACAAAGAGGACCATTCGGCCAAGGTTGGCAAAATTGGTCCCATAGAAAATTGATCCAAAAAATTATTTTCTTCTAGTATTCCAAGAAATTTAGAGGTCCTTATTAACATGGAGTAGTTGTTGGAGCAATCCGATCATTCACTTGTGCAATTCACAACCCTAGCCGAGCTAAGAAGCTAAGAGAAAAAGGTATGTATTCAATCTTCTTTTACATGTGTTATGGATGATTTATGTATGTTGAAGTATGTAGGAATGGATGGAATTCATGAACTATGCTAATGTAGGCTATGGCCGAATAGGGGTGTGATGATAAGATGTGATGACTTGGTTTTATGTAATATTTTGATTGTTGTTGTTGTGGATTCCATGATAAAAATTAAGGTTTGATGGCTTGAAATGAAGTTGTAATCGTTGCGGGATTTTTGAAGAAGTTAATGTGCCATTAGTATGGTTTCTTATAATTATAAGAATGAAGTTGTTAATGTGTAGATTGTTGGTGTGGTTCATGAATTTGGAAGAAAGGAATGTGTTGTTGTTGTCTTTATTAAGTTTGGAAGATTTCGGATTGTTGTTGATAAATTGGCCGAGTTGAATTCTCGGATTTGTTGTTGATAATTTGGCCGAGTTGGATCCTCGGGGTTGGTTGAATTTACAGGGGAAATGCTGCCGAAATTTCGGCAGAATATAAATGAATGTATTTGAAAGACTAAGATAAGTGTATGACGACGAGTCTAATGATTGTATAAATTCTCTTGAATGTAGACTAGCGAGCTTGGACAATTAAGCGTAGCTAATAGGACGTGGAATAGGTATGTAAGGCTTACCCTTTCTTTCTTTCTTTTGGCATGTCCTAGAGCTAAGTAAGGTATGATACGTATCTTGGGGTAACTATATTCTTGATTCCGAGCTTGTTAATGATTCTTATTCACTTCTTGATATGAGTATGCTTAGTATAGTCGGGCTTATTGCATGATTGAATAACAAGCAAAGCATAAAGAGTTCTTGTTTTTTTTAAAAGAGTTTTGTAAGTACTAATGTCCCTACCTTTCGTAGACGGCCTCGGATTGCCTTAAAACGTCCGTAGAAAGTTCTGTAGTAAATGATGGTCATAACTTTCTTATGCAAACTCGGATTGACCCGAAACGTGTTTACGATCCTTCAAGTGTCGTTTTGTGTACATATCTATCGAGTCTTAAAAATTAATTTGTGTGCATATAGTTTCTCACTACTCTGCTCGTGCATGCCTCAATACATCTTTCACCGAGTCCCGGGCCGGGTATGTTATCGTGCGTAATTCCACTGCATTGTTCACCGAGTCCCTCACTAGAGGGCCGGGTACGGTATGTATATATATATATATATATATATATATATATATATATATATATATATATATATATATATATGATAACATGGTGATATGATGATACGGGGATGGCGGCCAGGATGGCATATGATGATCCTATTCACCGAGTCCCTCACTAGAGGGCCGGGTACGGTATATGTGTATATGATGATATGATAGCATGCTGACATGATGATGTGATTTTATCCACCGAGTCCCATAATGGGCCGGGTACGGTACATATATATATAATGATATATGATGTTGATATGCATGATTTTCATTTCAAAAAGAAAGTGCATTGATGTTTTTAAAAGTCATACTGGTTTCTGGTAAATCTCCATTTTAGTTATGATCCTCTTTACTGTATTTTATGCCTTACATGCTCAGTACATATTCCGTACTGACCCCTTTCTTCGGGGGCTGCGTTTCATGCCACGCAGGTACACCCAGATGAGTAAAAGACATTGCTAGGAGATGCTCCAGCGGGATATGCAAGCTCCATTTCCTTCCGGAGTGTTGCCGAGTCTGAGTATATATGTTATGGTATCTTGATTGATGTTAGATACTTTGCAGACAGAGTCACGTATGTGGATCGTCAGTCTTGTAAGCGGCTCGGCAAGTCGATGTATTATTCTGCGTTATGTTACAAGTTTCATATGATTATAGATTTTACATGATTTGAGAACGATGAAAAGAATGATTCTGCAAGCCCTTATTATGTATTTCACTTTTATTTGATTTAAGAGTCCAAAACGATTATGTGTATAGTAAGAGTCAGCGGGTTCGCTCGGCCCTAAGTAAGGGTCGGCTGCCCATCACACCCTAGCGAGATTAGGGTGTGACAAAGTGATATCAGAGCAGGTCGTCCTAGGGGTTGTCTGCAAAGTCGTATCCAGTAGAGTCCTGTTTATGGGTGTGAAGCCGGCCACATTTATAAACAGGAGGCTTCAGGGCATCTAGGGATTGTTGACCTTCTTTCTATCTTAGATCGTGCGATAGAGCCAAGTCATAGGAAATGAGATTCCTTGCACTAACATTTGATCTCAGCGGAAGCATAGTATTGACGGGAGAAGGTAAGTAGTGATATGGGAAGTTACAGAGGTAAGTTTTGATATTTTTGTTCTTTTATCTGGAATTGGAAGCTCTGGGTGGCTGGAAATGTGTCGTATATGTTATATCCCGCAATCTTACACATTAGGAAAAATTTGAAATAATTGTGACAAGTTAAAGACAAGGCCATATTTTGATCTTATTTAATATATAAGTTGTCATGGAAAAATATTGATGCAGAAATATGGAGGGAGGCTAAGGACAAAATTGGAATTTCGGAAATTTGTTTCATGAATTACAAAATATTAGCCAATCAATTGGGCTAAAAAAAAAAGAGAGAAAATGAAGCCCAAAAAAATAGGGGTGGCCGGCCATATGGCCTTAGCCCAAGCCCATAATTAATTCATTCCATGTGATAAATAAATAAAGGGGGCACTTATCACTTTCATTAGAAGTTTCAAGAAAATCAAAACAAAAGAGAGGGTGAGAACATAAGGGCCATTCAGTCATATAGAGAAAAAAAATAAAAAATTCTTGGAGCTCAACTCTTTGGTTCAAAAATTCACCTCTTCTTGAATTACTACTAAGCTCGAGACCCTCTTCAATGTGGTATAATTTTTGTGGCAAGAAAGTACCTTGGTGGCAAGTCAAGAAATTTGAGGAAAAAGGTAAAAAATTGTATTCCTTTCTATGGAAAATTTATGTTGTTATAGTGAGTAGAATTTAATGAAAAATATAGAGATGTTGTGTGTGGTGTGTGAGCCATGTGTGTATGTGTGTTGTAGCAGTGTAGTGTTGTTGGTGGGGAAGAATGAACAAATTTTATTTATTATGTCAATTGTGTTGTAATGGCCTTTTAATGCAAATGGAAGAAATTCTAGTTCAAGTTAGCATGAAAAATTTGTTGTTGAGTTGTTATCGGAAAGTATGTGATTTTATTATAAACTATGTAATTGAGGAAATGAAGTTGTAAGATGCAAATTGTGATTGTTGAAAGTGAAATTGGAAGATAAAAATGTGTTGTGAATGTTTATGTTGAAGATTGGAAGTTTTGGGTGAATTATGGTTTTGGTGGAACTTTTGTATATTTTGTGGAATAATATGAAACGCTCTCGAATGGTCATAAATTAGTAAGTGAATATGAAAACGTTGATATTGGTTTGAAAGTGTGAAGTTGGAGTAGAAGTTGTGACATTATGTAGAAAGGAAGACTATTTATGTTAGAATGTGTTTTGTAGTCGTTGTTGATGTTATTGGTATTGTTGTGGGTGCTGTTGTTGATACTTTGGCCGAGTTAATTCTCGGGGATGTCAAATTTATAGGGGTGGTGCTGCCCGAAATTTTGTAGACAAGTGTTGATTTAAGATTTAACTTCTAAAGGCTTCTAATTGATGTTTGGTAAATGTGACAAATTGTAGATTTTGGAGAATTTGGAACTTGAATTTGGAGAGGCTTAAGAAGCGGAAAAGGTATGTAAGGCTCCACTTTTCCTTCTTTTGGCATGTCTTAGACATAATAGGTTTAGATACGAGCTTCGGGGATGATTCTATTCCTAGAAATCCGAGGTTGAATTTGACCCTTTTTCATTCAATAGAATTGAATTAAGTTTTCATGCTTTGTTGAAACAATTGCTTAAACACCCATAACCTTCACAAATGGAACCGAATTGTCCTAAAACTTCCATAGATGACTCTATAAAGTCTAATGTTCGTAATTTAGGAACGCCACCTCAACTTGACCCGAGGTGGCCCCGCGATCCCCGAGATCTTTCCATATTGATCTGATTGACTTATTTCCGAGTGATAGTCAAGGAAAACTTTGTCTATTGTTCCGATTACTAGAGAATGATTGTTTGACTATTCCATTGAGTCCCATGGTATACTTTGATACGTACATATGGCTCTAAAGTCTCTATTCGGTTGAATTCATAATGGTATTGGAAAGCTACTTAATAGGTTGTTACTTGAATGTCCAAATACGGCTTACGAAATGTTATTAGCAGGCCCCGTACTTCAAAGGCTCTACTTAATAAGTTCCGAGTTTGTCTACGACCCCTATTGACCTATTGATACGCATATAAGTAGTATGGTTATGATTTTTTCATGATTGAGTAACAAGCTAAGTGTAAGAATTTATGACCTTAAGATAATTTTGTAAGTACTAATGTCTTTAACTTTTGTATACAATTTCGGCACTAATACGCTATATCTATGGATCGGGCTGCACGTTCCGCAGCAACACACTGTATGATATCCTATGAGTATGCATGTATGAATCTGTTATATACGTATATGATATGTGATGCCGATACATTGATATGACCAAAGTTTGGGTTATAAAATGCTAGCACGTCGATTGTTCTACCGAGTCTTTGACATACTTTGATACGTACGTATGATTCCAAGAGTTCTATTTGGTTTGATTCATAACTATGTCCAAAAGGTACTTAACCTGAATACAACCCTGATTTTTCAAGAATGGCTTCTGAAACGAATGTAGAGCGTTCTGTACTTCAAACGCTCGTAACTTTCATATACTAATTCCGATTGACCCGAAACTTGTTTCTGAACCTTCAGATGTTGATAAGTGTGTCTGTATATAAGTATGTTGTATCTCGGGTCTTGATTTATGTGTACATGGTTTCGCATTATTCTGTTCGTGCAAGTCTCAGTTTGGATTTCACTGAGCCCGGGCCAGGACATGTTATCGTGCGCACTTCTCTGCATTATTGACCGAGTCCCTCTTACTTGCGGGTCGGGACACGTTATATGTATATATATATGTGTGATGATATGATGATACGGGGATGGCGGCCAGGATGGCATGTGATGACTTATCCACCGAGACCCGCAATAGAGGGTCGGGACACGTTATGTATATATGGTATATGGTTCTGCTATACATGATTCTATCCACCGAGTACCTTAATAAAGGGTCGGGACACGTTATATGTACATATGGTATGTGATACTGATATGCCTGACCTTATTCACCGAGTCCCTCACTAAAGGGCCGGGACACGTTATGTATATAAGTATGTATATGGATATGTATCTGAATTACGATTTGAGATCTACTACTTTGTTACACAAAAGAAAACGTAAGGATGACTTTTCACAGTTTTACTGGTTCTGTAGAGTTTCCATTTTTGGCTATGATTCCCTGTTCTGTATTTCATGCCTTACATACTCGGTACATTTTCTGTACTGACCCCCTTTCTTCGGGGGCTGCGTTTCATGCCCGCAGGTTCAGACGTTTGTAGAGGTGATCCGCCAGCCTAGGGTATACATTCTGCTGTTTGAAGTGCTCCTTTGATCCGGAGCCCACACTTTCGGTACAGATCTTTCAGTTGTACATATTTTTGTATTTGTGACTATTTTGGGTACGGCGGGGCCCTGTCCCGTCATATGATTCTGTTGTCTGTATTAGAGGCCTGTAGACATGTATGTGGGTCATGGGTCGTGCTTGTTCAGTAGTGTTTATTTGGTTTGTGTCCGGTTTTCTCCTACACTACGTAGCTTGATCGATTTATATGTTATGGTGTAAGTAACGACTTAAATGATATGTATATGATTTTGTATGCACGGTATTCATAATATGTAAACGCAAATGTAAATTGGTTAGTGAGTATGTACGGGTGCCCATGTCGGGCATTAGTCGCGGCCTACGGGGTTGGGTCGTGACAGAAGTGGTATCAGAGCGGTTTGTCCTCGGAATGTTTACAGGCCGTGTCTAGTAGAGTCTTTTTTATCGGTGTGTTGTGCACCACATCTATAAACAGGAGGCTACAGGACATTTAGGGTGTTACCTTTCTTTGGATCTTAGATCGTGTGATAGAGCTGTGCTATTAGGATGACTCTTTTCTGACCGGCTGTTATATTTTTCAGTGATGCCTCCGAAGAAGGCAACGACTGGCCAGAAGGGTAAGGTATTGGCAGGAGAGACCGGTCAGATACAGGGGGATACTCGGGCTAGTGCTCAGATTATGCCCAATAGTGTACCCCAGTTAGAGGGTTCTGCTATACCACCATCTGAGGAGCCTGGAGTGGCTCCACCAGTAGCTTCAGGGGCCCCAGCGCCCGAGCCTCCAGCTCCTCAGCCCGGGGCGGAGGATAGGGCGATGAGAGAGGCTGTACAGTTATTGACGAGGATAGTAGCAGGGCAGGCTCGCGGACGCGGGCTAGGGGGTGACGATGCGGATAGCCGTGATAGCCTAAGAGTTCGTGACTTCTTGACATGTAATCCTCTAGAGTTTTATGGGTCTAAGCCCGAAGAGGACCCCCAGGACTTCATTCGGCAGATGCAACGCTCATTGAGACTGGTCAGGGCTTCTGAGACCGAGTCTGTTGAGTTAGCTTCGCACAGATTGTGAGATGTCGCGATTAATTGGTATGAGTCCTAGGAGCTGTCCAGAGGCGAGGGTGCCCCTCCAGCCGTGTGGGACGAGTTTGTAGCTGCCTTTCTCAGCCACTTTTTGCCCCCAGAGTTGCGGCGGGCGAGAGTTGACAGGTTTTTACAGCTGAGGCAGAACGGCAGGAGTGTCCAAGAGTACAGCTTAGAGTTTGATTCTCTAGCCAGATATGCACCTACCATAGTAGCGGACATGGCTGACAGGATGCATCGGTTCGTGATGGGGTTGGATGATTATCTGATTGACAGTTGTATGGCGGTGGCATCCCAGCCCGGGATGGATATTACCCGGGTGCAGGCATATGCCTAGGGGATGGAGGATAGACGCAGAGAGCGTCAGTCCGATAGAGATTATGACCGAGGCCAACCCAAGAGGGCTAGATCAGTTGGGTATTCTGGGGAGTTTCGAGGCGGACAGCCTCAACAGTATGTTAGACGGTCTTCTCAACCAGCGCAAAGTGCACCCCCACGACCTACCGGTGAGAGATTTGATAGTGTGGGATATTCAGGAGCGGGCCAGAGCTCCAGGGCCCCAGATCGGTAGCGGAGCAGAGAGTTTGGTCAGACGAGGCTGTCTATGCCGGAGTGTCCTCGGTGCGACAAGCGTCACCCGGGGGAATGTCGTCTCGTCACCGGTGCCTGTTTTTCATGTGGCCGCGAAGGCCATATTATGAGGGATTTCCCATTTAGAGGCGGTCCAGGTGGTTCAGCCTAGCTCACCGGCTCAGTTGCTGGATCATCTTCTCCTTCTGTAGCTATGCAGCCGACACCGACAGGTCGCGGTAGAGGTCGAGGCGGAGTTCCCGGTTCTAGCGGTCCTTCGAACCGCACATATGCTTTGGCCAGCCGGCAGGGTCAGAAGGCGCAGCCAGATGTAATTACAGGTATATTACTTGCTTTCTTACGAAATGTATATGCACTGGTAGACATAATTTTCCCCCTGGTTGCTAATAGAATTGGAATAAAACCCGAATTAATAAAACTGGTGGAGGCAGCTATCCATACAAGTAAAAGTGAATGTTGAGAATTTAAAAAGGCTAATTTGGTAATTACGTATTCAGAAAAATAAAAGATCCTCCCTAGATCAGAGTGGGACCCGCTACGAGAACCTTTCGAAAATTATTAAGACCCCGACCTACCCTAGGCTAAGCGATGAAAGTCGTGCGGGGAAGTAGATGCGATTATACCAGTGTTAAGGCACCGAATTGTATTAAAGTTTTGAGCTTAAGCGTGCTAGGCTCAGAGCAATTTTTGGATGGGTGACCCCCTGGGAAGTACACCAAAATTTTCATAAATGCAGATATAAAAGACAGATGGGAAATTTGGAGTAACCTAAAGGAAATTAGATGTATTGGATGGTTAGGAACCCTGAATAGGTCGGGTAGGCTAAGACAGGCTCGGCCGGTGATGAAAAAGGAAGCGCAACACAGTTCTGGAATCAGAGTAAGTTTGAATAAGTGTTCGGAAATGTTTTGTGAGAAGAATGGTAGTAAATATATGTGTATGCGTACGACATCCCATTTATGACTGTACCGATCGACGGTGGGCCCTAGCAGTCGGAGTTGTAATTTATGAAAGACATTGACTGAACGGAACCTAAAAGACAAAGCGAAGGACATGGTACAACTGTTATAAGTAGACTAATGCCGGTTTCACCACTAGTTAAAGCCGAAAAGTCTTAGTATAACGATGTTCGGGAATAAAAAGGAAGTGTGTACAAAAAAAAAGGGGGAAGGAAAAAGTAATTGTAACGTTTGAAAAAGTTTGAAGGAAAGAAAGAAACCTCCCCGAAGTGTCACGAGACCCCCCTAAGGTCAGTTGAACATTCGAGGATGAATGTTCTAAAGGGGGGGGGGGAGGGGGAGGATGTTATATCCCGCAATCTTGCACATTCGGAAAAATTTGAAATAATTGTGACAAGTTAAAGACAAGGCCATATTTTGATCTTATTTAATATATAAGTTGTCATGGAAAAATATTGATGCAGAAATATGGAGGGAGGCTAAGGACAAAATTGGAATTTCGGAAATTTGTTTCATGAATTACAAAATATTAGCCAATCAATTGGGGCAAAAAAAAAAAAGAGAAAATGAAGCCCAAAAGAATAGGGGTGGCCGGCCATATGGCCTTAGCCCAAGCCCATAATTAATTCATTCCATGTGATAAATAAATAAAGGGGGCACTTATCACTTTCATTAGAAGTTTCAAGAAAATCAAAACAAAAGAGAGAGTGAGAGCATAAGGGCCATTCGGCCATATAGAGAAAAAAAATAAAAAATTCTTGGAGCTCAACTCTTTGGTTCAAAAATTCACCTCTTCTTGAATTACTACTAAGCTCGAGACCCTCTTCAACGTGGTATAATTTTGGTGGCAAGAAAGTACCTTGGTGGCAAGTCAAGAAATTGGAGGAAAAAGGTAAAAAATTGTATTCCTTTCTATGGAAAATTTATGTTGTTATAGTGAGTAGAATTTAATGAAAAATATAGAGATGTTGTGTGTGGTGTGTGAGTCGTGTGTGTATGTGTGTTGTAGCCGTGTAGTGTTGTTGGTGGGGAAGAATCAAATTTGTTTATTTATTATGTCAATTGTGTTGTAATGGACTTTTAATGCAAATGGAAGAAATTCTAGTTCAAGTTAGCATGAAAAATTTGTTGTTGAGTTGTTGTCGGAAAGTATGTGATTTTATTATAAACTATGTAATTGAGGAAATGAAGTTGTAAGATGCAAATTGTGATTGTTGAAAGTGAAATTGGAAGATAAAAATGTGTTGTGAATGTTTATGTTGAAGATTGGAAGTTTTGGGTGAATTATGGTTTTGGTGGAACTTTTGTATATTTTGTGGAATAATATGAAACACTCTCGAATGGTATGTGAATGGTCTTAAATTAGTAAGTGAATATGAAAACGTTGATATTAGTTTGAAAGTGTGAAGTTGGAGTAGAAGTTCTGACATTATGTAGAAAGGAAGATTATTTATATTAGAATGTGTTGTGTAGTCGTTGTTGATGTTATTGGTATTGTTGTGGGTGTTGTTGATATTTTGGCCGAGTTAATTCTCGGGGATGTCAAATTTATAGGGGAGGTGCTGCCCGAATTTTTGTAGACAAGTGTTGATTTAAGATTTAACTTCTAAAGGCTTCTAATTGATATTTGGTAAATGTGAAAAATTGTAGATTTTGGAGAATTTGGAACTTGAATTTGGAGAGGCTTAAGAAGCGGAAAAGGTATGTAAGGCTCCACTTTTCCTTCTTTTGGCATGTCTTAGACATAACAGGTTTAGATACGAGCTTCGGGGACGATTCTATTCCTAGAAATCCGAGGTTGAATTTGACCCTTTTTCATTCAATAGAATTGAATTAAGTTTTCATGCTTTGTTGAAACAATTACTTAAACACCCATAACCTTCACAAATGGAACCGAATTGTCCTAAAACTTCCATAGATGACTCTATAAAGTCTAATGTTCATAATTTAGGAACGCCACCTCAACTTGACCCGAGGTGGCCCCGCGATCCCCGAGATCTTTCCATATTGATCTGATTGACTTATTTCCGAGTGATAGTCAAGGAAAACTTTGTCTATTGTTCCGATTACTAGAGAATGATTGTTTGACTATTCCATTGAGTCCCATGGTATACTTTGATACGTACATATGGCTCTGAAGTCTCTATTCGGTTGAATTCATAATGGTATTGGAAAGCTACTTAATAGGTTGTTACTTGAATGTCCAAATACGGCTTACGAAATGTTATTAGCAGGCCCCGTACTTCAAAGGCTCTACTTAATAAGTTCCGAGTTTGTCTACGACCCCTATTGACCTATTGATACGCATATAAGTAGTATGGTTATGATTTTTTCATGATTGAGTAACAAGCTAAGTGTAAGAATTTATGACCTTAAGATAATTTTGTAAGTACTAATGTCTTTAACTTTTGTATACAATTTCGGCACTAATACGCTATATCTATGGATCGGGCTGCACGTTCTGCAGCAACACACTGTATGATATCCTATGAGTATGCATGTATGAATCTGTTATATACGTATATGATATGTGATGCCGATACATTGATATGACCAAAGTTTGGGTTATTAAATGCTAGCACGTCGATTGTTCTACCGAGTCTTTGACATACTTTGATACGTACGTATGATTCCAAGAGTTCTATTTGGTTTGATTCATAACTATGTCCAAAAAGTACTTAACCTGAATACAGCCCTGATTTTTCAAGAATGGCTTCTGAAACGAATGTAGAGCGTTCTGTACTTCAAACGCTCGTAACTTTCATATACTAATTCCGATTGACCCGAAACTTGTTTCTGAACCTTCAGATGTTGATAAGTGTGTCTGTATATAAGTATGTTGTATCTCGGGTCTTGATTTATGTGTACATGGTTTCGCATTATTCTGTTCGTGCAAGTCTCAGTTTGGATTTCACTGAGCCCGGGCCAGGACATGTTATCGTGCGCACTTCTCTGCATTATTCACCGAGTCCCTCTTACTTGCGGGTCGGGACACGTTATATGTATATATATATGTGATGATATGATGATACGGGGATGGCGGTCAGGATGGCATGTGATGACTTATCCACCGAGACCCGCAATAGAGGGTCGGGACACGTTATGTATATATGGTATATGATTCTGCTATATATGATTCTATCCACCGAGTCCCTTAATAAAGGGTCGGGACACGTTATATGTACATATGGTATGTGATACTGATATGCCTGACCTTATTCACCGAGTCCCTCTTCACCGAGTCCCTCACTAAAGGGCCGGGACACGTTATGTATATAAGTATGTATATGGATATGTATCTGAATTACGATTTGAGATCTACTACTTTGTTACACAAAAGAAAACGTATGGATGACTTTTCACAGTTTTACTGGTTCTGTAGAGTTTCCATTTTTGGCTATGATTCCCTGTTCTGTATTTCATGCCTTACATACTCGGTACATTTTCCGTACTGACCCCCTTTCTTCGGGGGCTGCGTTTCATGCCCGCAGGTACAGACGTTTATAGAGGTGATCCGCCAGCCTAGGGTATACATTCTGCTGTTTGAAGTGCTCCTTTGATCCGGAGCCCACAATTTTGGTACAGATCTTTCTATTGTACATATTTTTGTATTTGTGACTATTTTGGGTACGGCGGGGCCCTGTCCCGTCATATGATTTTGTTGTCTGTATTAGAGGCCTGTAGACATGTATGTGGGTCATGGGTCGTGCTTGTTCAGTAGTGTTTATTTGGTTTGTGTTCGGTTTTCTCCTACACTACGTAGCTTGATCGATTTATATGTTATGGTGTAAGTAACGACTTAAATGATATGTATATGATTTTGTATGCACGGGATTCATAATATGTAAACGCAAATGTAAATTGGTTAGTGAGTATGTACAGGTGCCCATGTCGGGCATTAGTCGCGGCCTACGGGGTTGGGTCGTGACAGTATAACTGTATGCCCTGTGAGGCATTGTTGGTATTTGCCGCGTGCAGATTTTGAGTAGTCAGAATTGTAAAGGAGATTCTGCCAGAATTGTTCAAAATCATGTCATTTAGTTGGGTACACCTAATAGGAGGAAGCGTGGAAAGGAAATATTGTAAATAGACAATAAGTGAGATGTGTTGTTTTGGAGGAGTTATGAACTTGGCATGGCATGAAGAACAATTGCGAGAAAGACGATTAGCAGTTCGAAGGATTAAAACGGATAGCATTCGAGGTTTAGTAGGAGCAAGGTCTATTGGGGGATTTAGGGAAGGTCGACAATCAGTTTTGCCGTAGATTATTATATAAGAGTGGCGAGCGGAAGTCCAAAGAGGTGGATAAGCGAGTATTCATTGGTAATGGCGAAGAAGGTGTGTCCCCTACCATCAGGAATCTTGAAATCCAGGATGAAAGGTAGCCATACACACAGGTGAATATTGGGGACTGAGAAGGCTAAAATAGTAATTGTTAAAGGAGAGAGATCCGTTACGAGAGTGTTTCGGAAGTTGTCAAGACCCCAACCTGCTCTAGGTTATGCGATGAAGGTCACGCGGTGAGGTGGATGCGATTATACCAGCATTAACACACCAAATTCCATCAGAATTTCGAGGTTAAGCGTGCTAAGGTGAGAGAAATTTTAGGATGGGTGACCCCCTAGGAAGTGTGCAAGAAATCCTATAGATTAGGACATAAGAGACAAATGAGGAGCTAGAGTAGCCTAAGGGAAATTAGAGTATACGGAATGGTTGGAAACCTTAAGAGGTCACGTAGGACGAGGCAGACTAGACCGGTGAAGAGAAAGAAGGTGCATTTCAGTTCTAGAATTAGGGTGAGCTTGAATAGTGTTGGAAATATTCTGTAAGCGAGATGGTGGTAAGTATATACATATACGTATGCATAAGATGTCCCATACATGGCTGTATCAGCGGGTATATGTATCCCGGCAACCAACCTTACGGTGTATGGAAGGCAATGATCGAACAGGACAACAGAGTTTAAGGGACAAAACAAAAAGATATGGTACAAACGTTGCAAGCCAAGTTGATGTTGTTTTCACTACAAGTTAAAAATTGGAAAGTCCTAATGCGACGATAATTGGAAAAGAAAGAGAGTGAGTAAATGGAAGGCAGGGAGATCAAAATGTATGAAAAAGATGAAAGGTAAGAAACCTCAGTGAGTGAAGTCCCCGAGAGAAACTACCGGCAAAGCACGAGACGACTCGGGTAAAAATTCAAAGATAGGCACGTGAAAAGTGTTATAGCCCGTATTTCGTACGTTCGGAAAATCCAAGATAATGGGGAGAAGTTAAGAACAAGACTATGTTTCAAAAAAAAATTTATATACGAGTTGTTGAAAATATTATTTATAACTATTATTAGTATGGAAGTATTGTGAGAGGTTAAGGGCAAAAAGAGAAATTCACAAAATGGGTCGCGGAGGTAATGTGGAAGGCTAGGGGCAAAATGGTAATTTTGAAGAAAGTCGAGGGGCGAAATGGGAATTTTATACAAGTCTTGAAAATTCCCTAAAATGGCCATGTGGCCGAAAAAAAAAAGGAGAAAAGAATAAAGAAAAAGAAAATTCTAGAAAAAGAAAGGAGAAAAGAAAAGAAAAATCTAGAGAAGGGGGGGGGGGGGGGGCATGTGCCCCTCACATGACTTGAATAACTATATATATATGTGTGTGTGTAGTCATATTCTTAAGAGAAAAGAGTGGAAGAAAGAAAAAAAATATATAGAGAGAAGAGAGCATAAGGGTTCGGCCATGGCTCTCAAAAATGAGCCATGGGAAGTTGATGGAGAAAAATATTTTTCTTCTTGCATTTAGAGTGATCGGAAGGTCCTCGTCAACGTGAAGTAGTTGTTAGAACAAGAAAACCGCTCGTTGTCGCGTTTTATCAAGCTAGCCGAGAGGAAAAGGGTGAAGAAGGAGGTGAGGTTTAACCTTCTCTTTTATGTGTTATGAATGGTTTATGTATGTTATTGAATGTAGAAATGATGGGAATTCATGAAATATTGCATGTTCAAGTTGAGCCGTGTGAAGTGTTGCTTGTCCGTGTGTTGTATATAATGTGTAGGAATAATGAATTAAATGTGTTTAGCATGATTATGTGGTGTTGTAATGTACAGAAAATGAATGAAATCATGGGATGGGTGTGTTGTGATGTTGGCCGAAATATGGGTTGCTTTGTATGTTAGGAAATGAATTAACCTTATCTAGTGTTTGGTTGATGTTGTTGTGGACTTTATGATGTAAAGTGAAGGTTTATGGACTCAAAATTGAAGTTGTAATCGTGTGGGCTGATTTGGAGGCTAATGTGATTTTAATATGGTCCTTTGTGTTGATGAAAATAATGTTGCTAATGTATAGATTGTTGGTACGGTTTATGAATTTGGAGGAAAAGACATGTGTTGTTGATAGTTCCTTGGACTTGGAAGGTTTCGGGTTGCCTTATGTTTCGAGTCGGGTTGTGTTGGACAATTTTGTGGATTGTTGGAAATGTTATGGAATCATGTTTGAAAGGTTTTGGATTGATTATATATCTTGATTTGAACGTAATTGGAATGTCGTCGCATATTGCGAAAGAAGGTTGTTGATATTAAAGTGTGTTTACATTAATGGTCGATGTTGTTAGAATGTTTGCTGTCAATGTTGTTGATATTGTGGCTGGGTCAAATTCCCGGGTTGTTGTTGTTAATTTGGGGCCGAGCCGTATTCTCGGGGATGGTGCAATTACAGGGGAGGTGTTGCCGAAATTCCGGCAGAATATAAGTGAATGTGTTTGAAAGGTTAAGGCAAGTATGTGATAATGAATCTAGCGAATGGATGAGTTCATTTGAATGAAGACTAACAAGTTGCACAAATGAGCGTAGCCAGTTGGTCGCGGCACAGGTATGTAAGGCTTACCCTTTTATTCTTTTGGCATGTCTTAGAGCCATGTAGGGTATGATACTGATGTGTACCTTGGGTTATTCCTTTCTGTGATTCTGAGTCTGTTTGTGATCTGTATGTCCTCCCTAAGGTAGGTAACTAATAATCTGGATAGGTGAATCCTGACTTAAGCAATCTGACAGCCGTATCCTGATATAAGTATGTTGGTCTGAACATTTTGACCTAACTATCCTGATGAGAGTATTTGGTATAAGTGTTCTGATATGAGAGATTATGCTACAAGTAATTTGAAACATGTATTCTGATTGAGTAAAAGCGATTTAAGTACTTTGATAGAAATATTCTGATAAAAGTAATTTGACATAAGTATTCTGTAATAAGTAATCTGTTATGAACATTTTGAGAATACGTTTGATTAATCTATTGAGTCTGAGTTACGTGCATTTGGTTTCTCACTATTCTGCTCGTGCATATGTTATGACTCCCTTCACCGAGTCCCGGGCCGGTATGTATCGTGCGGATGGTTCGTCGAGTCCTTTGTTGAGGGCCGGGTTCCATATATGAATTCCAAAGTATGATGTGTCCGGTTCCGGGATACTGTGTTACATGTCCGTCCCCGGTTACCGAGAATATATTACGAAGTATGATGTGTCCGGGCTCGGGGTGCTTTGTTATCTGTCCGCCCTCGGGTACCGTGGTTATGTTATGATGTGTGACGGAGATCGGAGAAAATCTTCTGGAGTATGATGTGTTGTGGCGCCAAAGGCAGGAGTGGCAACCACGTTCCTATGTTATCGTGCGCATTCCTTGGCATCGTTCACCGATTCCTCGGCATGTTATTTGTCCCCGAGGTTACCGTATGCATGATGTGATGTGTCCGGTTTCCCGGCGTGGTACATGTCCCCGGGGTTACCGCGTATATGATATGATATCCGATTCTGATATGCATGACTTGTGTTTGGAAAGTAGGCATTCGACATTCCGTATGTTCTGTATTCCGTCTGCTATAGGACATCATCTGAGCACTCTGTACATTCCGTGATCCGTCTGACATGCGACATAAGTAAGTATGGTTTGTGTCTGGAAGAAAAAGGATAATAAGTGTCTGATATTCTGGATAAGGTATTTGTACGTTGTTTTATTTGTTTCAGTCATGGTTCCGTTTTCTGTACTCATGCCTTACATACTCAGTACGTACTCCGTACTGACCCACTGTTCTTCGGGGGCTGCATTTCATGCCGCGCAGGTACCCACAGATGAATAGATGAGGTTAGCTGAAGATGATCCAGTGGACTGGCGGCTCCATTTCCTCCAAGAGTGCTGCCGAGTCAGAGTATGTATGCTGTGATGTCTGATCAGTATTAGAGACTTTGCAGACAGCGTTGTGGGTAATGGTTGTCAGTCTGTAAGCGGCTCCATCAGCCGATACGTCATTTTGTGTCATGTAGTAAATTCCATATGATTACAGATTTTTGTTTAATCGTGAACGGTAAGAGGAAAAAAATTCGACTGTTTAATATGTATTTTACTCGTATTTGATTTTCTGGATCCTAAGGAATTAGGTGTGTAATCAGAGTCTGCGGGTTCGCTCGGCTCCGTATGTGGGGTCGGGTGCCCATCACACCCTAATAAGGTTAGGGTGTGACAAAAAGGATAAAGTGTGGTAATATGGAACAAAAGAGGAATGTGTGAGGTTCGAGAACCAATTTCAATAAGTGGGGCTAAAGGAATAGTGACTATGACAAGGAACGTAAAGTAAGATAAAGAATGCTTAGGCCTTGCGACGATGTTAAGAGATTTCCAGCCTGTGAGAGGTATAAAAAGGAATAAGTGTATCGTAAAATTTACACGGTTGCCTCGGACATAGAGGAGCTTTCCAAAAGGATAACTTAAGAATAGAACGGGTTTGCGCGTTTAAAGTAATATTGCACGAACTTCAGAGCCGATGCCACAAATAACAAGAGAAGAAAAGTGCTCGAGGAGGAAGAAACCCAAGGAGGGTTAAGGATGAAAGTAGGAAAGGTATACTAACAGGTTAGTCAAAGGAAGAGGAGATCATTTAGGAGCAAAATGATTGGAAATCTTTAACCATAGGAGTAAGAAGGATACCTTAACGAGTTAGCGGTAGGAACCCGATTACGCATTGAGGAAAGAACAAGGATGATGGGTCGACACTGTTGATTGGGAAATTAATGGTATGGAATGAGAATTCATGTGAGGTCTGAAGGATTTGATCTTAGGGGGAATAGAATGAAGTGTAAAGAACGTACATGGGAGACCACCCGGCCGTAGCATTATAAAGATAGATAAAGGTTCGATGAACAAGGACACAAAGAGAGTAAACTGTAAGAATTCTATGCTGAGAGCAAAAGTAGCAGGACGCTCGAGACAACATGGATGCACAGCTGCAATGCATACGCATAGTTAAGAAGACTTACGAGAAAGTGAGCTAAATGGGCGAAAGGATTAACAGAGGATGGAAGATATGAGAATATTGACAAGAATGATGATATAGACAGAAAATGAAAGAAAGACTTATGGTAAGAAGTTTTCGATATGTCATGCACAGAGTTGGAAGGAAGACGAGGAGTAAGGTATAATTGAAGACTTCATAAAAAGGACATAGTGAATCTCGACGTCCCCATGAACTAGTGAGTCCAGGACGCCGTTAGTCATAAAAGACAAAGGTATGGAAAGACGAGAAAGAAGGCATCGGAATTGGATACCCTTATAAGTATTCTAGTTAAATACGAGAGTGTAAGTAGCAAGAAGATAGACGAGGGTACTCGAAGACTATTGGCGTCTAAGGAGCCCCTTAAAAAGGGGGGGGGGGGAGAACATATTATATTGGATTTAAAAGGAATCACAACATTTTCATGCACCAGAGCAGGAAAATTTATTAGCTCGGGCCAGAGTTCAAAACATACCGGCACATCAGAAGGATGCCTGAAAGAAGTAGAAACGAATTGACAATAAGTATACCATGAGGCAGACATGAGGATCAAGGAGTAGCCTATAGCCACACTGGATCGTCAAGTGAAGATTGCATACCAAAGACGTGACTTCTGTTAAGGTGTTGTGACGAAACAATAACAGAGAAGAGATGACCTGGGAAGGACAAGGATAATAAGTTGGCGCAGTGGATTAGAAAACCCAGGACACGGAATGAGGACTCATGTAAAGACCGAGGAGTTCGATTATAAAGGAAATAGGGTGAAAGATAAGGAATGAGCATGAAGAAAAGGACAACTATAAGAGGGACCCTCCCGAAGTACTATAACACCCCATGAGGTCAGTTGAACATTCAAGGACGAATGTTCTAAAGGGGGGGAGGATGTTATATCCCGTAATTTGTACGTTCGGATATTTCAAGATAGTCGTGGTAAGTTAAGGGCAAGACTATTTTCCAAAGTTATTTTAATATACAAGTTGTTTATTAGTATGGAAATATTGAGAAAGGCTAAGGGTAAAAAGGGAAATTCACAAGGTGGTTCATGGTAATATTGTGGAAGGCTAGGGGCAAAATGGGAATTTCAAAAGAAGTTCAAGAAAGTTCATGAAAGGGCCACTTTGGCCGTGTGAGTTGTGGATGTGGTCCCTACCCCATGGCTTGGCCAATTACTTCAAGCCACAAGTGGGGACATGTGCTCACTTAGTATTTGTAGTAGCTAAATATATATATACATGGAAGATGACCAATTCATTCATTATTTCCAACTTGAAGAAACGTGGAAGAACAAAGAGTTTCATTCGACCAAGGTTGGAAAAATTGGTCCCATAGAAAATTGATCCAAAAAATTATTTTCTTCTAGTATTCCAAGCAATTGAGAGGTCCTTATTAACATGGAGTAGTTGTTGGAGCAATCCAATCATTCACTTGTGCAATTCACAACCCTAGCCGAGCTAAGAAGCTAAGAGAAAAAGGTATGTATTCAATCTTCTTTTACATGTGTTATGGATGATTTATGTATGTTGAAGTATGTAGGAATGGATGGAATTCATGAAATTTGCAAATGTAGGCTATGGCCGAATAGGGGTGTGATGATAAGATGTGATGACTTGGTTTATGTAATATTTTGATTGTTGTTGTTGTGGATTCCATGATAAAAATGAAGGTTTGATGGCTTGAAATGAAGTTGTAATCGTTGCGGGATTTTTGAAGAAGTTAATGTGCCATTAGTATGGTTTCTTATAATTATGAGAATGAAGTTGTTAATGTGTAGATTGTTGGTGGGGTTCATGAATTTGGAAGAAGGGAATGTGTTGTTGTTGTCTTTATTATGTTTGGAAGATTTCAGATTGTTGTTGATAAATTGGCCGAGTTGAATTCTCGGATTTGTTGTTGATAATTTGGCCGAGTTGGATCCTCGGGGTTGGTTGAATTTACAGGGGAAATGCTGCCGAAATTTCGGCAGAATATAAATGAATGTATTTGAAAGACTAAGATAAGTGTATGACGACGATTCTAATGATTGTGTAAATTCTCTTGAATGTAGACTAGTGAGCTTAGACAATTAAGCGTAGCTAATAGGACGTGGAATAGGTATGTAAGGCTTACCCTTTCTTTCTTTCTTTCTTTTGGCATGTCCTAGAGCTAAGTAAGGTATGATACGTATCTTGGGGTAACTCTATTCTTGATTCCGAGCTTGTTAATGATTCTTATTCACTTCTTGATATGAGTATACTTAGTATAGTCGGGCTTATTGCATGATTGAATAACAAGCAAAGCATAAAGAGTTCTTGTTTTTTTTTAAAAGAGTTCTGTAAGTACTAATGTCCCTAACTTTTGTAGACGGCCTCGGATTGCCTTAAAACGTCCGTAGAAAGTTCTGTAGTAAATGATGGTCATAACTTTCTTATGCAAACTCGAATTGACCCGAAACGTGTTTACGATCCTTCAAGTGTCATTTTGTGTACTTATCTATCGAGTCTTAAAAATTGATTTGTGTGCATATAGTTTCTCACTACTCTGCTCGTGCATGCCTCAATACATCTATCACCGAGTCCCGGGCCGGGTATGTTATCGTGCGTAATTCCACTTAATTGTTCACCGAGTCCCTCACTAGAGGGCCGGGTACGGTATATATATATATATATATATATATATATATATATATATATATATATATATATATATATGATGACATGGTGATATGATGATACGGGGATGGCGGCCAGGATGACATATGATGATCCTATTCACCGAGTCCCTCACTAGAGGGCCGGGTACGGTATATGTATATATGATGATATGATAGCATGCTGACATGATGATGTGATTTTATCCACCGAGTCCCATAATGGGCCGGGTACGGTACATATATATATGATGATATATGATGTTGATATGCATGATTTTCATTTCAAAAAGCAAGTGCATTGATGTTTTTAAAAGTCATACTGGTTTCTGGTAAATCTCCATTTTAGTTATGATCCTCTTTACTGTATTTTATGCCTTACATGCTCAGTACATATTCCGTACTGACCCCTTATCTTCGGGGGCTGCGTTTCATGCCACGCAGGTACACCCAGATGAGTAAAAGACATTGCTAGGAGATGCTCCAGCGGGATTGGCGAGCTCCATTTCCTTCCGGAGTGTTGCCGAGTCTGAGTATATATGTTATGGTATCTTGATTGATGTTAGAGACTTTGCAGACAGAGTCACGTATGTGGGTCGTCAGTCTTGTAAGCGGCTCGGCAAGCCGATGTATTATTCTGCGTTATGTTACAAGTTTCATATGATTATAGATTTTACATGATTTGAGAACGATGAAAAGAATGATTCTGCAAGCCCTTATTATGTATTTCACTTTAATTTGATTTAAGAGTCCGAAGCGATTATGTGCATAGTAAGAGTCAGCGGGTTCGCTCGGCCCTAAGTAAGGGTCGGGTGCCCATCACACCCTAGCGAGATTAGGGTGTGACAATTAAATATCTTCATTTCCATCATAAAATTCATGAAAACAACCATCAAAATACCAAGTAAAATCAGTACACTATCTTCCATACAAACAGTCCACTACACGGCCATAATTCAACAAAGCAACAACATGTTCATATCAACACAACTTCACCTTTAACCTTCCAATTCTTTTCATTCTTTTTGCCATGCAATATATGATAGCAACAACAATAATTACTAAATAAAATTAGTCCATTATTCCACACCAAACATCCCCCTACGGTTCTACAAGGCCTCAACATCAACACACACACAATTTCATACATGCAATTCACATTTACACATGCACAACATATCTAAATCACCTCTAAAACAGCCCCTACGGCTTCAACCATATATCAACACCAACATTCATAATTTCATACATGAAATGTACATTTACATATTCATAACACATCCAAATTCGTCCTAAAATAGTCCCTACGGCTCAACAACATTCCAACACCAACATTCCAAATTTTATGCATGCAATTCATGTTCACCAAGTTACAACCATGCTTCGACATCAACACATATGATTCCATGGCTACTATCATGCTCCAACATCAACACACATAATTTCATGCATGCAACTTATATTTACACACCTAACACACGTTTTACACCACCCTCAACACATGCAAAAGAAGGTTAAACCTTACCTTGACAATTTGACTTCTCAACTTGGCTAGAGTTTGTGTCTTGAATTTAATTCTTGTTCTTGCTATCTAAGATCAATCTCACGTTGTTATACACCTTCCAAAGGGTTGAAATGCTTGAAGAAAATAATTTTTATGAATCAACTTGGAGAGCCAAGTTCTGGCCGTGAGCTTCAAGAGCATGCGTGGCATGTTTATGGTTTCTTCTTCACTTGAAACATAATGGTGAATGTGTAGAACACTTTAGGGGTTTAATGGTGAGAAAGAAATAGAAGAGCTGGCCGTGTTTGGTGGTGGAACAGCCATGGATGGCCGTGGCTCTCTCTCTCCCTTCACTTGGTGAAGATGAGAGCCTCTCTCTCTAAGTTCACTTGGTGGGATTGGGAAATGAGTTGTGGCATGCAACTTTGGTCAACAAAGTAGACCATTTTGCTGCCCAAGATGGTCTTGAACGTTTCCCCCACTAAAGTATGGCAAAAATCTAATTTGGTTATGTGGAAGTGGGGCCCACACAGCCACTAGTGTATAATTAGTGAATATTGAAGTCTTAATCCCAACTTAATAATCCAATCATGGTTAATTAATCCCTAATCTCCATTAATATGTTTACACTAAGTAGAATTTATAAACAAATTTATGTTCTAATAAAAATTGAAAATTTACGGATTTCTATTCCGTGTACGGGAAGGGTTCCGTCTTTAACTCACGTCGATTCCTTCGCGAATAAATCGACGTATAAAAATACGGGGTCTAACAGTGACAAAAACAGTATCCAAATCATAAGCAACCACGAAGGATAATCAAGTAATACAATATGAGATATGAATGAAATGAAGTGTCTATACTCTTGTACTCCGACAGCGGAATAACTCCACGCCTCACTAGTCAAAGTCTCACCACAGGGGTAAACCGTAACCTGCCTGGAAGGCCGAATAGCAATATCACCAACAATCACTCCTTAGACTTCCATTTCCTTTGAACCTCGAGATAAAGAAAGTCTACACACATTCGAATCAAGAAATTAGAATCAAGAAGAACTTCAATAAAACCCTATTTCTATTCAAGACCTAAATTCCAACTTATGGAATGAGGTTTATGAACTAGAAAGGTGAAATTAGGAATCTATAGGCCTCAACATGAAATTAAGCTCTAAGTGATCAATCCCATCAATTACAAGCTAGAAGAACTAACAATTTACTTAAATTCGGATTTTAGGCAAAATCCTAAAATTTAGGTATAAACCCTAACTTTAATTCTCACAAATTAGCCACTAATTAGGAAGGAATCATGCAATAATAGATTCCAATCATCACTTCCATGCTTAATCAAGCCTAATCCACCAACAAATCAAGGTTTTATAATTAACAACTTATTCAAGAAAGAAACCCAAAAAACCCTCTCTTATTCTTCCAAGTTCTATGGATTTTCTACTCTGAATTCTTACGTAGGGAGGGTAAATGAAAGAGATTAGGATTAGGGAATTTACCCTCATGAGAAATCTAACCAAACCCTCCTAAAATCGCCTCCAAGATGCTAAGGAAATGTAATTTTTGGAATGGGAGAAAGAAGGGTTTTCATAAGGCATTTAAATAAAAAAAATCTGGCCAGTCAGCCGCTTCAGCGGTTTGTCCACCACTTTCGCGCTACCGCTTCGAGGGTTCGGCCACCGCTTTTACGCTACCGTTTCGGTGGTTTGACCACCGCTTCAGCAGTTTGGCCACACTTTCGCCCGAATTTCCGCTCCAAAGCGGTCATTCTAGTGTCTTCCCAAACTTGAAATTGACCGTCGGTACTATCCCGGAACCTCCCGAACACAAACCAAATTTGCAAATATACATAAAAACATGCTACAAATGCACTCGTGGAATTGGAATTCCCATCGGAGGTCTTGTTGACTGAGTCAACCCCTGATACCTCAAAACTAACTTTCCAACCCAAGTCCCAAAATGCACCCGAGTGAATTGGGAACCAAACCGGATGCACACACAAGTTCTAAACGACAATCCAAACCTCTGGAATTGACAGATTTTAGAGAAAGATTCATTTACCCAAAAGTTAACTTTAAGTCAACCATTTTTCGCTTTAAGCCCAAATTTTCCCAAAAAGTCACCCAAATTATATCCAAACATCTCGGGCAGTGTGGCAATGGTCCTCTCGGGTCAAATATGAGCTAAACAAACTCAAGGAAGGGTTAAAAGTGTCACGACCCAACCCCGTGGGCCATGACTTGTGCCCGAGCTGGACACTCGTATACGTACTTGTTAAATATAGACAAACTCATTCTTAAGAACAATATGGAAACTTGCAAAAGAACCCCAAAGGTTCATAACGTCATTATATATATATGTATCTAGATAACCTGTCTCTTGAGGAGTCACAACTAATCAAATATAATGTTCTACGCAAGCCGACAAGGCTGCCATTACATGTCAATATGATACGCAAGCCGACAAGGCTGCCACTATAGACGAGCATATCCAAAGCACATCGTATAAACACAGCTGATCAAACTTATACACAACCCACACATATGTGTACAGACCTCTAAGAGTATCGATATTAAAAATATGATGGGGCAGGGCCACGCCGTACCCCTGGATAAACATATATATACATCAAAAGGTCTGTAACACAAGTCTAGGCTCCGGAACAATGGAGCTCTCCAAGACAGTTGAGTAGAAATCCAAAGCTGGAGGATCACCAAATCGAGTATCTGTACATGCGGGCACGAAACGCAGGCCCCCCAGAGAAAGGGGGTCAGTACGAGATATGTACTGAGTATGTAAAGCATGAAATACAATAAAGAGGATCATGATTGAAATAGGGATCACAAGAGAAAAGTATGACATTCAAAATACCAATACACTTGCCTTATGAAATATAAATCATGCATATCAATATCATATATCATGCCCAGCCCATTATGGGACTCGGTGAATAAAGTCATCACATGCCATCCTTGGCGCCATAATCACATCATCATATCATCATATCATCACATCATCATATCAATATATATATATATATATACCGTACCCGGCCCTCTAGTGAGGGACTCGGTGAACAATGCAGTGAAACTGTGCACGAAAACATACCCGGCCCAGGACTCGGTGAAAGATATATTGAGGCATGCACGAGAAGAGTAGTGAGCAACCATATGCAAACAAGGTCATATTTGAAACTCGATAGAATAATCAAAATGAACAATCATTTGATAATCAAGACAACAGTCATATCAAGTACCTTTCGAATGTTACTATGGATTATATCAAAATAGAACTTCTGGAATCATAGACATGTATCAAGACACAATGAAATAGCTTCTGGAAATCAAGAACATTAGCCATCCTAGTGGCTCTAAGAATAGGAACTTCTTTGGAGTCATATATACGTCGTTTGTTTGTTTCATAAAGATCATGCCAAAAAGAAGGAAGGGTTAGCTTTACATACCTGTTATAGATTAGCCGTAACCAAGTTTGCTTCGTCACCTCTTTAGCCTATTTAATATGAAAGTAACACTATTGTTAGTAAACTACAACTTTCTAGCTTATAAATCTACAACCAACCACTTATAGGAATCATTTCTTAGCTCATACTCCTTGATTAGGATTTTGATTAGTAAAGAACTTGACGGAAATCGGGCAGCATTTCCTCTATGTTACCCACTCCAATACAGCTTTAAACAATTCCCAATTAATGATAACAACATTAGCAACAATCGTATATACAAGTTTCCATATCAAACCAAGTAAGAATTATGCCATAATCCCTTTTCAACTAATTCAAGAGCACAAAATCTCTTTCCTCGAGTTTTAGTCCAAATCTATATCGACAAATCATCCATCGATTCTCTTTATAAACACATAGACATATATAGTAACATCAAGAACGTATTATTCATGCTATTTCCCATAATTTCCATCCATAACAACATCTACATAATCCACAAAACAGTCCAACAACAGCCCATGAGCCAACAACAACACCAAATACGATTTACGGTATAATTTTCGTATTTCTCGTCCCACGATTTAGCTATGACTTTAATGAATTTAAATATACTTAGAAGAGGATAATTCTTACCTTATATATCAAGAAATTATCTTCTTCCACATTACTTCCCTTCGAAAAAAGCCCGGATTCAACAACGCGACAGAAAGGAAAAACGGGATCGAAGTAGTGACCGAAACCCGAATATTGTTCTTGAGAGGAATTATACTTTTGCTTCCTTAAAATTTCCAACGTTCTTGCTACTATAACAGAATATATTCACGTCCTAGCTATAGCAATATGAATTGTAATTTCAGCAAAGTTATTTTCCTATGCAAAAGTCATGATAACGATATAAGGGACTTTAGTAACCTTATTCTCTTTACACATGTCATCCCTAGGTCCATCCTTAATTATATGCTGCCACCACCTCCTCTCTACATGTGTCCACATATGACACTTGCTTCCACTTAACAATATCCCACACGGCTATTTATTCCAAAATCCTAATTAATTTCTTCTTCCACTAAAATTTTCCATTTAACAAATTACAAATATAATTAATTCCTTGATCTCAATTCGCTTAAATAATAAATCATTTTTGATACACTTCATATACTCATTATCATAATCATGCAGTATAACATAGCCCATAGCCTCATTCGCCACACATAAAATATTATTTTCAGTCATTGTCGTCACACTTTTTCGTTTAAATCTTTTTGGGACTTCATTCCTTTTATATACCGAGCTCTTGATTTTCATCCTTCAACATGACTAAATCTTCCGACCTTGAGTAAATTTTCTCATGTTGAACGGTCCAATTTCATAGTCCAGAAATTCGGGATGTTATAGCTTGGATCGTATTTCATTCAAACAAATTTCGAACCTCGACGAAACTTATTTCCTTTGATTTGTTTAACTTCTAGTCTTTATGATACATCTGTACCATTACTCAAACCACCTATAAGCTTGGGGAATACGTCATTTCCGTTACTAATGTCATTTAACTAGCACGCTTTCCAATGCATGAAAACACATGACGTAACATCCTTCTCCCCTTTAGAACATTCGTCCTCGAATGTTAAACTATTCTTGTATAGATATATTGGTTATGGTAATCTTATGACGAATCAATTACTCTTCTATCATGCTATGCCTCCCTTGCTAAAGTTAATACCATTCTCCACCTGACTTCAGTTAATATTGAACTTCCAAAGAAAGTGATCATAATTTTGCTACCTCATAATTGACTGCAACTAACTATATCCATCTATACTTGAAGCTTAATTCGAGTTTTTCTTGCCTTGAAATTATCTTTCCAGTAACAATGTAAAATAGGAGTTATTTTTCCTTTGGGTAGGTTTACCATCGCATATTGGTTCCTCTTGTTTTCTCTTTTAATTTTTATAGGTCTACTTCCACTCTTTATTTAGGTCGCATAATCTGCAGCGTACCTCTTTCTTGGAGTCATCTTTTAATCCTTTAACATGCACTATCTTAACTTTCCCTTTGAGTAGTTGAAAACGAGTTTTCTCCTTAGTAATGAATCTCGGTTGCAATACTTCCTTGACACCTTAGGAATATCCTTTCAAGAGATATAAGTGAGTCATTCTCCTGATATGATTCTTCTTGATACTTGAACTTGTCGATCCCCCTTTGGCTAAATTAGTCTAGAAACCTTTCGCGATTACTTAATAATCAGAAACCTTCTTCTTATCTTTGGAATCCTCTTCGGGTGTCTCCCCTCACTTAACTTATATCCGAATAAATGTTAAAATACATGAAGATTATAAGGGGTTTAAATCTTATGTAAATCCCATAATGAATATTTCAAGAGCACTCTTTTTGAGGTAAATACTTGTCTCACATCGTGAGTGAACACTTATATAGGTAGTTTTTCCTATAGCACTCCTATCATCACATTGAGGTGCTACCTCTCTTCTATCATATGCCCATTTTTCAAATCTATTTCACATTTGCATCGCTTTATGAAGTGCTATCTTGAACATTCCGTCCCTCTTTTGGCCTTCGGTTCATACCTCTTACCATTTCGTAATGTCGAAGGTCAACTTCCCTTCGTTGTCCAATGTCTATAACTGTCTCACCATAGGATAGATGCCTTTGTCATAGTGTTTTTTTTTTTTGCCACAACTTCATTGAGACCCATAGGTCATCTTACGTATTAGCCCTCTTTAGTAATATAGCTCATAACTAATCCTTCTGTTACAACCCAAACTTAAGGTGCCCGTCCTTTTGTTCATTCTCTTTAAATCCGCTGTCTTCTAGTAACTAGCTCGTTCTGATCGTCTCTCTTAAACCGTTTCATCATTTCCCCTAATCCAACTTGTAACACTTTAGGCATATTATCTCGTGTTGTTTCTTTATTCTCAATTCAAACTCTTCTATTGCCTTTTTACTCAAATGTTACTCTTGGTTGTTCTGTCACACATTATGTTGCAATCTTTACAAGAATATGCAAAGGTGCACAAATTAGCCCGAGAAATACCTTAGCGTCGTTCCACTAGTCTTTATGCTTTACCTTGCATTCTCCTCTTGTATCATCCAATCGGTATCGGGGCTCAACTATGGTTTTTCCCCTCAGTACTAATCCTACCTCAGTACTTTGGTTCAAACCATCTTACACCTTTCCTTAATGTATCCAAAATATCGCAACCGCATTGTTATTACTGAATCCTTACTCTTCTTATCAAGTACGCACTTGGTCTCATTCTTAGCTTACAAATATTCATAGGTTGTATAGCTATTCTTGTACCATTTGTATAAAAATAGATCCAATCTTAGTCACAGTCTTTCCTTCTTCGGGTTCATTCTACTTTACATAACCCATCCGTACTAAAACTCGCTCGTAGCCTATCTTGTCATACTCCTTTCCCTTGATTCACCCTTTTGATTTTTCTCATATTCTATTATAGGAGATTTTCTGTTCCCTCTCCTTTGCTACTTATAAGTTACAGTATCATTAGCAAACAACCCCATTGCCAACGTCTTAACCTCTAATTCAGTATAGCATTGCTATCCTTTATAATATCTCTTAAGTTACTCGTTACCATTCTCTTGTTGTACTCTTTCTTTTTATAAGCACCCACTTTGTAATTCCATATCATTCAAGTTTTTACAGATGCTTCTCCGCACCATCTCAAATACCATCCTAACTTCTATCCATTCATTACTGGCTTTCAGATCTTACTAACTTGTCCCAGCAAGGGATCTCACTTAAAGTTCAAGCGTTCATATCAAATATATTGTAGTGTCAATTGTTTCCATCTTACACTTGCATTTCTCTTATCCGCTTTCCCTCTTTAGGGTGTACTTATACCATTTTATATTTTGTTCTATGGCCCTATTCCCAATCTCAAATTCACCTGATCCTTTTTTTCTAGCTCACGTGGTATACTTACAATATCTATGTCTTTTCTTTATAATTTATAACTTTGATTATCCACGTACGAAATCTTAACAAAATCACGAAGCGACGAGAATCTTTCTATATATATTACGAAATCTCATCCGATAATCTGTACTCGAGTAATGCAACCAATGTAGCAACTCATCCAAGGTCACATTCCACTGAATCTAATCGATAATTAATGAGTGCTTGTAGTCGTTCCAAGTTCTCAATTAGGTAGCACTTATATTCCGATGATAAGTGTCCAAAGTTCTTGTAATATTATCTTTATCCCAACCTATATCATCTGTTCCCTTTAATAAATTTACAACACATTATTTGTTCCTCAGGCCTACAGTCCTTGTCCTTTAAGGATTTCACTATTTCCGAGGTGAAATCATATACGCAGTACTCCTTTGTGCCTTATGCTCTGTTACCTTGTTGTGTACCCAACACTGGTTTCTAACTTACTCAAAATCATATCAAGTTCGTCTTAATAACGGTCTTATCTTATCACCTTGTCATCGTATTACACCTTTAAGTTCATAGCTATATATTTCCCTTTTGTTCTATACTCATACTCAATTAATCACGTCTATCTTAGGTGTTTCCTTTTGAATTATCTTACTATTTCTCCAGTCTATGTCCATCTTTTATCCTATACACGAGGAATCTCATGCTACCTCTGTACCCTTCGGGACACACTACTTCTGCATAATCCCTTCCTCATTTAAAACGTATTCTGTTCATCCCTATTTGTTCTTATCACACCAGTCATTTTCTGGCACTCATTCTGCTTCGTTACTCATCTTTCTGTAGTTTGGTCTTTCACAACTCTGTCACTTATATTACTCGTGTTCTCGGCTATACATGTCGTAACCTATTACTGCACTGTTATCTCGCTCGCTTCCTTCTTATCTTTTTTTTTTTTCAATTAACTCCTTCTTTTCTTGTGCTCGCTTTCATTTCTGTTATCACATAATCTGTATTCTGAACCTTCCCTATAAAAGGACTTTATAAGTCTTTCTTATTCGTTCTATACCTTGCCTTTCCATTTCACATTTGCCTTTATACCTCAGTCGCATAGACCACGTCATATCCTTTAGTCACTTCCTCACTAGACTTTACTCATTTTCAAAACAATCCTTATTGTATTCACATAATATCCTGTTCGTAATTAATCCTATGGTGTAACACTTCTTAACCTTAAGGATTCACGATTCTTACTATGGTTTAATTACACTCTGTGGAGTAGGCGTACTTAACCCTTTTACCCTTTCTGATTAGTCTTAGCCTTAATACCTCACAGGCTGTCTTATCAATACATTCGTATTCATCACAATTCTTCCTCCTCCGTACTCTTGTCTCAATCATACTATTACTCCTTTTAACTATAAACTTGTCGTAATTTATCCCTAATGATCAATTCAGTTGATATCTCAACATTCTATTAAGATTTGCCAGCCCTTTCTAAATCATCTTTTATTATCACAAGCCCTTCCAAATTGTCTTAACATTTCCTTTTTACCATATTGATCTTGACCTCATAATTACTGTTACCATCAATTCAATAGTTAAATTATTTCTCGAAGTCAGACTTGCAACTTTGTCAAATCCTATCATTACTGTAGACACGACCTTTCAAGACATATTACGAACTTATATCTCATTCCCTTTTTATTTCTAAGAAATTTTTTGCGGAGTTTCCTCTGTATTTCTTACTATCCCAAAACCTGCACGCAGGAAATACCAACAATACCTCACAGGGCTAACATATATACTTATATATCATATCATATCATATCATAGCCACACAGAGCTCCTAATTTCAAGTAAAAGTATAAAGATGTCGAAACTTACCTCACATATCACACCTCGAGACGTACCTAATCCTTTAACGATCTGTCCTGTTATACCTTCCTATCTACCTTCCTTTTCATTCTTCAACTTTACATTTCAATCATACTTCAATGTTCTTACCTTATCTGACATGCATCTTTCACACCGTTACTTACCTGTGTACTTTGTAGCATCCAATATCATCAGTCACTTTCTTCTGGCGATGCCTTTCTTCAGCTGAAATCAAGGGTTAGTATAAGGAATTTCATTTCCTATGGCTGGGCTCTATCGCACGATCTTAGATATGAAAGAAGGTAACATCCTAAAGGTCCCGTAGCTTCCTGTTTATAGATGTGGTGCACAACACACCGATAAACATGACTCTACTAGACACGGTCTGTAGACACTCCGAGGATGAACTGCACTGATACCACCTTTGTCACGACCCAACCACGTGGGCCATGACTAGTGCCCGAGCTGGACACTCGTATACGTACTTGTTAAATATAGACAAACTGATTCTTAAGAACAGTATGGAAACTTGCAAAAGAACCCCAAAGGTTCATAACGTCATCATATATATGTATCCAGATAACCTGTCTCTTGAGGAGTCACAACTAATCAAATATAATGTGATACGCAAGCCGACAAGGCTGCCATTACATAACAATATGATACGCAAGCCGACAAGGCTGCCACTATAGACGAGCATATCCAAAGCACATCGTATAGACACAGCTGATCAAACGTATACACAACCTACACATATGTCTACAGACCTCTAAGAGTATCGATAGTAAAAATATGATGGGGCAGGGCCCCGCCGTACCCCTGGATAAACATATATATACATCAAAAGGTCTGTACCACAAGTCTAGGCTCCGGAACAATGGAGCTCTCCAAGACAACTGAGTAGAAATCCTAAGCTGGAGGATCACCAAATCGAGTATCTGTACCTGCGGGCATGAAACGCAGGCCCCCCAGAGAAAGGGGGTGAGTACGAGATATGTACTGAGTATGTAAAGCATGAAATACAATAAAGAGGATCATGATTAAAATAGGGATCACAGGAGACAAGTATGACATTCAAAATACCAATACACTTGCCTTATGAAATGTAAATCATGCATATCAATATCATATATCATACCCGGCCCATTATGGGACTCGATGAATAAAGTCATCACATGCCATCCTTGGCGCCATAATCACATCATGATATCATGATATCATCACATCACATCATCATATCATCATATATATATATATATATATATATATACGGTACCCGGCCCTCTAGTGAGGGACTCGGTGAACAATGCAATGAAACTGTGCACGAAAACATACCTGGCCCGGGACTCGATGAAAGATATATTGAGGCATGCACGAGCAGAGTAGTGAGAAACCATATGCAAACTAGGTCATATCTGAGACTCGATAGAATAATCAAAAAGAACCACCATTTGATAATCAAGACAACAGTCATATCAAGTACCTTTCGAATGTCACTATGGATTATATCAAAATAGAACTTCTGGAATCATAGACATGTATCAAGACACAATGAAATAGCTTCTGGAAATCAAGAACAGTAGCCATCCTAGTGGCTCTAAGAATAGGAACTTCTTTGGAGTCATATATACGTCGTCTATTTGTTTCATAAAGATCATGCCAAAAAGAAGGAAGGGTTAGCTTTACATACCTGTTATAGATTAGCTGTAACCAAGTTTGCTTCGTCACCTCTTTAGCCTATTTAATATGAAAGTAACACTATTGTTAGTAAACTACAACTTTCTAGCTTATAAATCTACAACCAACCACTTATAGGAATCATTTATTAGCTCATACTCCTTGATTAGGATTTTGATTAGTAAAGAACTTGATGGAAATCGGGCAGCATTTCCTCTATGTTACCCACTCAAATCCAACTTTAAACAATTCCCAATTAATGATAAAAACATTAGCAACAATCGTCTACAAGTTTCCATATCAAACCAAGTAAGAATTATGCCATAATCCCTTTTCAACTAATTCAAGAGCACAAAATCTCTTTCCTCGAGTTTTAGTCCAAATCTATATCGACAAATCTTCCATCGATTCTCTTTATAAACACATAGACATATATAGTAACATCAAGAACGTATTATTCATGCTATTTACCATAATTTCCAACCATAACAACATCTACATAATCCACAAAATAGTCCAACAACAACCCATGAGCCAACAACAACACCAAATACAATTTAAGGTATAATTTTCGTATTTCTCGTCCCACGATTTAGCTATGACTTCAATGAATTTAAATATACTTAGAAGAGGATAATTCTTACCTTATATATCAAGAAATGATCTTCTTCCACTTTACTTCCCTTCGAAGAAAGCCCGGATTCAATAACGCGACAGAAAGGAAAAACGGGATCGAAGTAGTGACCAAAACCCGAATATTGTTCTTGAGAGGAATTATACTTTTGCTTCCTTAAAATTTCCAACGTTCTTGCTACTATAACAGAATATATTCACGTCCTAGCTATAGCAATATGAATTGTAATTTCAGCAAAGTTATTTTCCTATGCAAAAGTCATGATAACGATATAAGGGACTTTAGTAACCTTATCCTCTTTACACATGTCATCCCTAGGTCCATCCTTAATTACATGCTGCCACCACCTCCTCTCTACATGTGTCCACATATGACACTTGCTTCCACTTAACAATATCCCACACGGCTATTTATTCCAAAATCCTAATTAATTTCTTCTTCCACTAAAATTTTCCATTTAACAAATTACAAATATAATTAATTCCTTGATCTCAATTCACTTAAATAATAAATCATTTTTGATACACTTCATATACTCATTATCATAATCATGCAGTATAACATAGCCCATAGCCTCATTCGCCACACATAAAATATTATTTTCAGTCATTGTCGTCACACTTTTTCGTTTAAATCTTTTTGGGACTTCATTCCTTTTATATACCGAGCTCTTGATTTTTATCCTTCAACATGACTAAATCTTCCGACCTTGAGTAAATTTTCTGATGTTGAACGGTCCAATTTCATAGTCCAGAAATTCGGGATGTTATAGCTTGGATCGTATTTCATTCAAACAAATTTCGAACCTCGACGAAACTTATTTCCTTTGATTTGTTTAACTTCTAGTCTTTATGATACATCTGTACCATTACTCAAACCACCTATAAGCTTGGGGAATACGTCATTTCCTTTACTACTGTCATTTAACTAGCACGCTTTCCAATGCATGAAAACACGGGACGTAACAAAAAGCATTGAAAAAGCAATAACAACCAAATGGGTCGTTATAGTGAAACTGTTACCGAGTTCTAATTCACCTAAGCCATTCTCCGCATTTACCCTTATCATTTCTGACTTCCGCATAGCATTTTCTGCTGAACTTAACTTTTATTCCTTAGGACTATAAGTCCTACTTTGTTGTTCGCCTAATTGTTATTTATATCGGTGATCCTTTGTCGTGTCCTTTGTAATGTTCCACTCATCCATATATTTGAGATACAATAGCCCTTAGTAGAATCTGTCGTTGCGTAGAGATTCTGTTATGTCAGGGCTTTGTATTTGATGATGATGCCTCTCATACGACATTTTTTCTTTTCTTTTCCATGTAATGTAACCATTTCTTAGTAATGCAATCGTCCTTCCAGATAGCGACTTACTTCTTTGTTCTTGTATCTCATCCTTTTCTGTTCTTCTATCTAGCTTCCCCCCTTTCCAATTCTTTTTCGACTATGTATCGAGTCACTTTCATATCCTTATGATGTGAGGTTTCTTAAAACTTATTAGGTCATAATCTATTTCTGCTTTCTTTCTATCTTAGGAAGAATCTTTTTACTCCGAGTCTTTCATAGGCTTTGTTTTGACCTAAATCCATTATATTCACATACGTCATAGCTTGTCGCGTCCAAAACACACCTTTCTTTATCTTCATTTGTCCCTATCTTGTCCTATAGCCTAAACTCAAAACCTCTTTTGTCGCACGTTTATCCTTGTCGAAGCTTCTTACATCGTCATATGTAGCGTAAAGGGGTGGACTTTTAGCTATTAACTTTCCCATTATCTTGTGCTTGTCACACAGTAGTAGCCGTCTCTTAGACTTCGAAATTTCTTCATGAACACTGTTTCCTTTAGAGCCTTGTTGATTTTTCCTTCTGCCTTCTCTTTCCCAGCTTATGCCGTCATCATTCTTTGAACCGTTTTCCATACTATCCCATTGAGTCTTTTGTTGCTCATTAGTAAGCACTTGTGGACATGTTACTTATTGTATTAGATCAAAATGTGCCGTAGTGGTAGCTCTTCGCACAATATCTATTACTGAGCCATTACCGACATTCTTTAAGTCTTCAGTTCGAATTTCCTCTTCAATTCTTTTCTTAATCCTTATCTTATATCGTTCTTGACCCTATCGATATGTCATTGTCGTTCGATTCATGATTACCCAAAAAAAATTTCTTACCATCTCCATCTTAGTTACAACTCATAGGATAATCATCTCTCACCTTTGGTGCTTGCATCTGGTGATTTCGTATTTCGCGATCGTCCTTTAATTTATGCCCTTTATTATTCTAAACTCATCTCCCCAATACATCAATGTTATCTTACTTCCGTGTACCCATTAATTATCATTCGATTACCAACTTATCTTTGCATCCCTATCTTAATCGCGACCCTTATAGAGTATTCCTTAATTTCTTTTTCTTATTCTTGCGATTACATGACTTTCCTCTTCTTCCTTGCACATCTCACACGTTTATCTGACATTCACCTCCCATCTTCCTTTTAACTCTTTCTCGTCGTACCTTCTTTTCTTCTTTGCTTTGATTCATAACTAAATTTCCCAAGTCGTCATCTTATTCTACAATCATACTAATCGTCCTTTCCTTCTTCCTTAGCGTTCTCCCCGTATCAATCGTAATGTTCTTTTCCCACACTCCCGCTTTTCGTTATATCCAAACGTATATAGATTTTTCTCCTCGATTTATCAATTGATGGAGTATCCCACGGTCCTTCCCCTCTCATCTTAAAACATTGACAAGGTTTTTGTTATTATCCTTCCTAGCTCCTTATTCAGAAAACATTCGGAATTCTTTCTTTTCTTTGTCATAAGGAAAACACTCATACCCTTAGCAAACCACGTCTCTTCCTTATTTGCTTTTTGTGCCATCATCCCTTCTTGTTTAAGGTCATTTCTTAACTTCCATGTTTGGGAATTTGTCATCAACTCCATTTCTCGACTATGCCGTCGAGTCATATCCATCGAGCATTTAACACTTTTACCTCTAGAATGTACAAAGGTCCAATGGATTGGCCTAGATGTTTGGAAAAAAATTGGCAGAGATTCCCCTAAAATTCTCACCATCCAAACCTGGACACAGCCCAGAAAATACATCCAAAGCCTCACAGGGCCAAATATATAAATATACAATACACAAATTAGCCACATCGGCTAACATCGTCAAATAAAAATACAAATAACAAGACTCACTTCCTAGGTTGCAATCAAACATCCTTCTTTATAGGCTCGGTTCCATCGCCCAAACTTTTATCAACCTTCTACCTTATACCTTCCTTTCGTTGCTTTCTTCTCGCTAGTTGATTTTAATAACCTTTAAATATTCCGTTCATCCTTGCAATCTTTTACCAATCTTACATATGTGTCACGACCCGACTAGGGGACCGCGACGAGCACCCGGTGCTACCCCACCCGGGCACCCCCTTATCGTACATAACATAACATCTAGGTGAGCCACATAATTATGCATGCATTTCCATTCATTCGTCAAATAGTCCCATCTGGACAACAACCCATTTATATCATCGCAGGCATTTATGCCACATCAATGTACATGGGCCCATGTGGTCGACAAAATGATATACAAAACATAGGCCAACAAGGCCAAACACATCTACCCACACACACACATATATCTATGAGCCTCTAAGAGTATAACATATCACATCAGCGGGACAGGACCCCACTATGCCCATAATTATATACACAAAAGAAAGAGTACCCAAAAGATATGGCTCCGAAGGAAATGGAGCTCTCTATGTAATCTCCAAATAGGCAGCTATGGATCAAGTCTGTCTCCCTGTGCACCTGCGGGCATGACGCAGCGTCCACAAACAAAAGGACGTCAGTACGGAGAATGTACTGAGTATGTAAAGCATGATCAACATCAATATAGAAGCATCATAGACAATATATGAAGTGGCACAGGAGGGAAGACAATAATATCATCATCATGGCACTTACCTGCCTTTCATAGGAACTTTCCATTTCTCATGCGTATTTCATAATAGTTGTTATAGAAGTGAAGATAATGAGAATGGTTAAGAGCATAAAGGGGAATTCACGACATGACTCGTGGAAATATGGAGGAAGACGAAGGGCAAAATTGGAAGTCGGAAAAATTGTTTTCAAGAATTTCGAGAAGTAGACCAAAATATAATTGGGCTTGAAGGTTTTTCTTTGGAAATTAATAGGCCCAACCGGCCATTAATATGGGCCCAAGCCCATGTGGGATTAAATTGTAGATTATAAAAGATGAATAAGGTCATCTTTATCACCTAAATGGTCTAGAAAATTCAAGAGAGCAAAGGAAAGAAAAGAGAGAGCAAACTTCAAGGGCCATTCGGCCAAGCTCAAGATTAACAAGAAAAATTGATAAAATCCCTCCAAAAAATCATTTCCTACCAAGCAAAGGGTGCTTAACAAGGTAGAGTTGTTGTTGGAGCAAGAAAGGTTCAAAATCATCCAAGTTGCCAAGAGTTAGGCAAGTGAGAAGTTGAAGAAGAAAGGTAAATTCTAACCTTGTTTTATGTGTTATGCATAGATTATATGTGTTGTAGTAGGCAAAAATGGATGAAATTCTTGAAGTAGAGGAATATAGTATATGGCCGTGTATGTACATATAGGTGTAGGAATTGTATTTCAATTGTTGTCAAGTGTTTGGTTGCTATTGTTGTGGATGAGATGTGGAAAATGGAAAAAATTAAAGTTGTGTGTGTGCATGGTATGGCCGTGTAGTGTGTAGTTGCAAATGGCCGTGTGTGTGTGTTTGATGAATGAATAGTGAGCAAGTCTTAATTAGTATGCCGATCATCGTGTTGTGGAGCTTATATTACAAGTAGAAGCATAATGAACTTAGTAAAATATTAGTAATTGGAAGTTTGTTTCGGAAGGTGAGGTTAATTGAATGTTATGTTCTTGCATGTATGAAACGTCATGATGTTAGAATGATGTTGTTGGACTATATATAAGGTTGTTATTGACTTTATGGGAGTTGGAAAGTGTTGAAGAAAGTAGTAAATTGATATAATGTATCGTGAGTCGAAAATGTGAATTGCTAGGATGATTGTTGATTATGTTAATAGTTTGGCCGGGTTTGAATTCCCGGATTGTGTTTGTCAAGAATTTGGTTATATTGAATGTCGAGGATGGTGTATTTACAGAGGAAATGCTGCCGAAATTTCGGTAGCCAATTGTTTCCTTAAGGTGTTAACTCTAAGTATGCTAATGAGAGTTTTGGTAAAAATGACCAAATCGCAGATTTTGACGAGATTGTGACTCGAATTTGGAGTAGCTAAAGGAGCGGAAAGAGGTATGTAAGGCTTCACCCTTCTTTCTATGGCATGTCTTAACTAAAATAAGTCAGGTACGAGTCTCGGGGACAACCCTAATCCCCGGAATCCGCACCTAAAGTTTTCAACTTTTCGTTCAATTGAATTGAAGTAAAAAGTGTGCAAAATGATGAAAAGACCTTCTAGACCCCTATAACTTGCCTAAGTGGGACCCGATTACCCTAGGACTCATACAAGTAACGCTATGACACGTAATATGGGTAAATTGTATACGCTACCTCGTCCGGCCCGAGGTGGGCCCGTTACTTTCGGATCTTCCTATAATCTTGGTTAACGTACTTGAAGTGAATCCAAAGGGGGCCTTTGATCCCGATTTCGTCACCAAGTGATAAGTACTATGACTACTCCAGCGAGAGTGTTTCTATGATGATAATGATAATGACAATGTCGGACAAGAGAATGTAGCTATGATAAGTACGACCGGAACGACTCTACGACTAAGCCAAGTACTTCATATAAACATGAAAGCGATAAACTAATTTTTGAATCATATTTATATTTTCTAGTTATAACTTTATTTTCTAAAATACCTAAGATTTCATTTTCGGTTATTGTAACACTATTTTCCGTTGATAGTTTCGCCTTAAAATACTTGTTCCTTCAAGGTGAGACAAAGCTATCACTAGCATTCCGTAATGTAATCGGAGGTCACCGACCTTATGTCACTCCGATGGATACATGATTTTCCTTGGCTCTCTTGTGCGCTTATATGACATATGTATATATATAAAACGGGTATACGTGTATGGGTATGTATATGTATATGACAAAGTAACTGTATATAAGACATGTATATGCATAAAGGATGAGTAAATGTACGTGTATGTGTGGAAAAAGGGAAGGGCCACTGTTATATCACCACCTGATTCAGCTGGATTCCATCCTGGACACGGGATGCCCGGACGCGGGATATGGGATGAGCCGTACGCGGTGTCTGTATATATATATATATATATATATATATAATGTGTGATACATATGTGATGTAATATGTTGGGTCATCGTTGGGGAGGGGGTTGGGAGAGCCGATTGTATTCGGCATCTGTAAATGTAAATGAAAGATACTGTCTACTGAATTGTACTGTTTTCTGTATACATGAATAAGGGACACCGAGGGGGTTGGGAGAGCCGATTGTATTCGGCGTCCGAAAACGTGAGTAAAAGCTACCGTTACTGAAATGTACTATTTTCTGCGCACGAGAATAAGTAATATAAAAATGTTGACTCCTATGCCTATGAAAAGAAACGTTCCAAAGACGAAAAGGGCAAGCCTATACGATAGCCCGCCTGAAAAGGGGCCTCCCTATGTACAGGTTACTTTCTTTCCCCATTATACGGACTATGGCTCCGTGATATTATTATTGATCGCACTCTATGTTACTGCTTGCATTATTTTCCATGCCTTACATACTCGGTACATTATTCGTACTGACGTCCCTTCTTGTGGACGCTGCGTTTCATGCCACGCAGGTCAGCAGGTATATGTACCAGATTCCTAGCGCCCTATCAGCAGCATTCGACAACGCTCCAGTTGTTCCGGAGCCTTATATCATCGGTACTATTTTGTGTATGTATTTTCGGGCGCGACAGTACTCGGCCCTTCCTATGTATAAATGTACTATGTCTAGAGGCTCGTAGACAGATATACACAGTCAGCTATGTACAGTTTAATGTATTGTATTCCGAATGGTTCGCGTTCTGGTGTAACGCGATATTAGAAAGTTTACTGCAAATGTTAATGTTTAGAAAAAAAAAATATGGCACTGTTTATACAGGATAGCTAAGGGGTGCTCGGTACAAGTATCGGGTACTCGTCACGGCCCCTAGTCGGGTCGTGACAATAGTACTCATACCCTACTTGTGCTCATATTCGCATACATGTCCTTATTCGTATTCGTATACATAGTCTTTTCACATTCATATTCATATTATATACATAGCCATACACCTATATACATACATAGCGTGCCCAACCATAAGGTTTGGTGTTTCATACGTACTTAGCCAACCAAGGCTCAATGTTATTTCTACCTGGCCCTACCAAGGCTTCAGGGTTATCCGTACCATCTGCAGAGGTGTGCGCGCGTTACGTAATCGTATACATACTTTATACATAATCATATATATATATATATACATCCATATACATATATTCTACCCGGCATTATAAGCTCGGGGTGTCATTATAGCCCTTCATAGGCACATGTGAATATAATAGCCCGTAGGCACCTTTGGCATCATTATTATTATTATCGTCATCACTATCATCATCATTATTGCTACATCCACATCTTAGGCTTACTCGTCATATGAGGACGTAGTACAATCATAGTACATGTTAAGGATCGTGAGCTTATGAGCTCGGAGTGTCAATCACTTGAATACAACATACTCATATAGAGGAATTAGAAATTTGGCCAAGAACCATGCCTTATGAAAGAAGGGTTAGCCTTACATATCTTTTCGTCGGACTATTCTACACTTGCACGTTTCCTTCCAATGCTAGCGTCTATACCTTCATTAATATCATAACAATGGCCATTAGTCATTCACATCATCCACATTATCTAGATTTCTCAATTTGCTTCTAATTCTCCCGTATTTATGGTCATGATCTCCAACTTCGTCCATTCGTCTAAAGTGTCGATGATCTTAGTACCATTTATAATGCATTCATATCGTAACACAACAACATTCATAATTCAATTCAAACTATTTCTCAAAATGTCACTATTCACCATTCATGACCTAGTTGACCACATTTCCTACAATACATGTATTTTAATTCTCCAATACCGTAAACATCATGCACAAATCATGAATCTTACCTTAGAAGTTGTACGAACAAGCTTTGGTTGATAATACTCCTCTTTGAGCAAAACCCTAGTTTTTCTCCATTTGGATTTCTTGACTTGGATGATCCTTGATGATTCCCTTATCCTTGATTCACTTGTCTTAATGTTATTGATGGCTTATAATCCTTGAAAACTCATATAATAAATGTAGAGAGAAGTTTTAGAGAGAAGTGGTGTAATGTTGTAATGAAATAAAACAAGTGTTGGTCCCTTTATTTAATGACTTGTGAAATCTGTGCTGAGATGAACAATGGTCGTCCATCGTGGTTTACGGCCCGTATTCCACTATACGGCTCGTCCTCCATGGGCGTATTTAACCATTTCCAGAACCAGAAGCTGGGCTGCCTGCATGGTGATTTATGACCATGGTTTACGGGCCGTAAATCACTTTACGATCCGTCCACCAGGTCGTATTTAACCATTTCCTCGGCTGGCAGAAAGTTGAAACCTTGCATGGCAGTTTACGACTGCCAGTTTACGGACCGTATAGCAATTTACGGTCCGTATTTTGCAATACGACCACTGGGCAGTTGCAATTCTGCAACTTCCCATATTTCTTAGACTTCTCATTTTAATCACCCCTGTCCATGCACATGCATTGCTCACCTTGTATCTCATCTTAACTTAGCCAACTTCCTCGTCTCACATCGGATACTTTCGAAATCTCGCCTAAGGTCATCAAACGTCATTTCTTGCTCATAGACATCATGCACTCATATTCATCACTAGTTCATCCACTTGCATACCAACGGAAAATTTTCCGAGGTGTAACATTCTCCCCCCCTTAAGAACATTCGTCCTCGAATGTTAAAGTGTTCGGGGATTCTTGAAAAATTTCGCCAGAGTTTCCCCTACATTATGGCACTGCCATCCTGCCACAACAGCCCATAATATCGATGCCACACAGGGCCATTACATAATAACATAAAAAAAAATTGGCCACACACGACCCAAAAGCATAAAAGGAAAACGTGCATACCTTATGATCTCGACGTCTCATTTTGGACTTCTTCCAAGGGCTGAAATAGATGTGGGTATTTGGATTGCATACTCTCTTCTGCTTCCCACGTCATTTCCTCTCGATTGTTGTTCCTCCATAAGACCTTAACTGAGGCCACTTCCTTGTTTCTAAGTCTCCGTACTTGCCTATCTAGTATGGCAATGGGTTTCTCTTCATAAGTCAATTTCTCTGTTACTTGTACATCATTCACTGGGACGATCCTAGTAGGATCTCCAACACATTTCTGAAGCATCGAAACATGAAATACTGGATGAACTGACTCCAAGTCTGGAGGTAGATTTAAATCATAGGCCACTTTGCCTATCTTGCGTACGATTTCGTATGGCCCAATATACCGGGGACTGAGCTTCCCCTTTTTGCCAAATATCATTACGCCCTTCATCGGCGACACTTTCAAGAATACCCAATCCTTCACTTCGAACTCTAAGTCTCTTCGACGATTATCCGCATAGGACTTTTGACGACTTTAAGCCGCTAGCAACCGATCTTGTATGAGCTTAACTTTATCTATTGCTTGCTGGACCAAGTCTGGCCCTATCAACTTAGTTTTTCCGGTTTCAAACCACCCAATTGGGGATCTACACTTTCGCCCATATAGAGCTTCATACGGTGTCATTTGAATGCTAGAATGATAACTGTTATTGTAAGCAAACTCAATGAGTGGCAAATGGTCATCCCAATTTCCTCCAAAATCTATCATACATGCTCGCAACATATCTTCAAGAGTCTGAATGGTACGTTCGGCCTGCCCATCGGTCTATGGGTGAAACGCCGTGCTAAGGCGCACTTGGGTCCCTAAACCCTCTTGGAAAGACTCCCAAAACTTAGCTGTGAACTGAGTCCCTCTAATGGAGATAATAGATACCGGAACGCCATGGAGTTTCACTATCTCTTTAAGATAAAGCTTCGCATAATCTTCTGCCATATAGGTCATTCTGACCTGTAAGAAATGCGCTGACTTTGTGAGTCTATCCACGATCACCCATATAGAATCATACTTACGTCGAGAACGGGGTAACCCTGTAATGAAATCCATATTAATCACTTCCCACTTTCAAGTTGGGATTTCTATAGCTTGCAATAAGCCACCCGACTTTTGGTGCTCGATCTTCACTTGTTGGCAATTAGGACATTGAGCTACAAATTCCGCTACGTCTTTCTTCATCCCATTCCACCAATATATAGACTTAAGATCATGATACATTTTTTTCGCTCCGGGGTGAACGGAGTAACGGGAACAATGAGCTTCCCTCAATATTTGGTGACGTAGACCTACCACATCGGGAACACATAACCTGCCTCGACATCGGAGAACTCCGTCTTCCGAAATATCAAATGATGACTCCTCCTTCTGAGGGAGTGTATCTCTGTACTGCATTAGCATGGGATCCTCATATTGTCGCTCTTTTACTTCCGCTACTAGCGATGAAACGGCTGAATTCTGAATAGTTGCTCCGCTGCTACCTGAGTCCACTACTCGGACTCCTAGGCTCGCTAACTGTTGAAGCTCACGGGCCATCTCTTTTTTTTTCTGGTCGTACATCACTTAGACTTCCCATGGATCTGCGGCTAAGTGCGTCAGCCACAACGTTAGCCTTTCCGGGGTGATACAAGATATCAACAACGTAATCCTTTAGCAACTCCAACCATCGTCGTTGTCGCAAATTCAACTCTTTCTGCTTGAAGATATACTGAAGGCTCTTATGATCTGTATAAACATCCACATGGACACCATATAAATAATGTCACCATATCTTTAATGCATGGACCACTGCGGCCAATTCTAAATCGTGGGTTGGATAGTTCTATTCATGTTTCCGTAATTGTCTAGAAGCATACGCAATCACCTTACCATTTTGCATCAATACACAACCTAGCCCGACGCCTGAAGCATCACAATAAATAACATATCCTTCCAATCCCTCTGGAAGTGTCAAGACTGGGGCTGAAGTCAATCGGTCTTTCAACTCTTGGAAACTACGCTCGCAAGCATATGTCCATTGAAACTTAGCTGACTTCTGAGTCAACTTGGTGAGTGGCGCAAAAATAGAAGAAAAACCCTCAACAAATCTTCTGTAATAGCCTGCTAAGCCCAAAAAGCTACGAACCTCCATAGGAGTCGTGGGCCTTGGCCAAGTCTTCACGGCCTCGATCTTTTGGCTATCCACTCGAATACCATCAGCTGCAACAATATGGCCCAGAAATGATACCGAGTTCAACCAAAACTCACACTTGGAGAATTTTGCAAACAACTCTCGAGCTCGAAGAACTCCAAGGACAATTCGCAAATGATCCGCATGCTCGTCCTCGGATCTAGAATACACTAAGATGTCGTCGATGAATACAATTACAAATTGATCCAGAAAAGGTCTGAATACATTGTTCATTAGGTCCATAAACACTGCCGGGGCATTAGTTAACCCAAACGACATTACTCGAAACTCGAAATGGCCATATCTTGTTCTGAAAGCTGTCTGAGGTATATCTTTCTCCCTAACTCTTACTTGGTGATACCCGGACCTCAAATCAATCTTTGAAAACCATTTGGCACCTTGCAATTGATCAAATAAATCATCAATCCTCGGGAGGGGATACTTGTTCTTAATCGTCACTTTATTCAATTGCCGATAATCAATACACATTTTCAAGGAGCCATCCTTCTTCCGGACGAACAATACGGGTGCCCCCCACGGGGATGAACTAGACCTAATGAAGCCTTTATCAAGCAAGTCCCTCAATTGCTCCTTCAACTCTTTCAATTCCGCGGGTGCCATTCTATATGGGGGAATAGATATGGGTTTAGTGTCTGATAACACATCAATCGCAAAATCGATCTCTCGCTCGGGAGGAAGGCCTGGAAGCTCTTCCGGGAACACATCCGAAAATTCGTTCACTACCGGAACTGACTGAAGAGTTGGCGACTCAGCTTCTACATCTTGAACTCGCACTAGGTGATAAATACACCCTTTCGTGATCATCTTCCTTGCCTTTAGATAGGAAATAAACCTACCTTCTGGTGGTGCCGCATTCCCTTTCCATTCTAAGACTGGTTCTCCCGGAAACTGGAAACGAACCATCTTCATTTGGCAATCAACATTGGCATAACAAGAAGCCAACCAATCCATGCCCATAATAACGTCAAAATCTACCATTTCTAGCTCATGCAAATCAATCATGGTACAACGATCACAAATCACAATGACACAATTCCTATATACTCGGCTAGCTATTACCGATTCACCCACGGGTGTAGACACCTCAAAAGGCTTGATAGACTCCGGCTTAATTATGAATCGACCCGCAATATATGGAGTAACATATGATAATGTGGATCCCGGATCAATCAAAGCATATACATCATGAGAGAATATCGATAATATACCTGTGACCACGTCAGGAGAAGACTAAAGATCTTGGCGTCCAGCCAAAGCATAAATACGGTGCTGAGAACCGCTAGTACTGGGAGCTCTGCCTCTACCTCTACCTTGGCCGACTGGCGCATGTGAACCTGGCCCCGTAGGGCGTACAGATGTCGAAGATCCGGCTATCGACCCTGATGGCTGGGTCCTACCTTTACCATGCACTAAGGGGCAATCACGCATAATATGGTCCGGTCGACCACATGAATAACAAACATCTGAACCCAATCGGCATTGACCCCAATGCGACTTCCCACACTGGGAATATCGTGGTATAGGTGGCCTTGACTGGCCTGAATCACCTCTAAACTGGGACCCCGAATAACTCTGACTCAGCTCGGGATGAGTAGATCTATCAAGGCTCTGGCCTGAAAACCGTGGAGGTGCACTGGTCATAGAATAGCCCGAATGTCTAGGGAACTGTTGCCTATGTCCGCCTCTGGACTCATTTATTGGGCCCGAAGATCTGGCCCTCTTGCTATGTCCCCTATCCTGTTCACGTTCACTTCTCCGCTGCTGTAGGCTTTCCTCTAAGTTTTGAGCATGTGCCTGAATGCATGCAATATCCATACCGTCCTGAAGGGACGCAGTCAAGCATTTGTCCATCAGATGGGGCCCTAGGCCCTTTACAAATCGGTGTACCCGATCACCCATATCTGCTACCATGGCTGAAGCATACCTGGCCAAGGAGTTAAAGCGGAGACTATACTTTGTAGCACTCATGTTACCTTGCCTCAAATTAAATAATTTATCGGCCCTAGCTCGCCGAACTTCTGGAGGCATGTAATGACGGAGAAAAGCATCGACAAACTCTTGCCATACCGACGGAGGTGCATTGGCTCCCCGCGAAGCCATCCATACTGTATACCACTGGATCGAGATATCTCTCAATCTATAGGACGCTAGCTCTACCGACTCGGTGTCTGAAGCATGTATCAACCAGAGCGTCCTTAGCATACCATCAATAAAGTCCGGGGGATCCTCCTCCGGTTTCGACCCAAAGAATTCAGAGGGTTTCAAAGCAATGAAGTCACGGGCCCTTGCACTAACAGCCCTGTCACCTTGCCCTGCGCTTGGCCTCTGAGTCTGGGCCGCAACCAACTGAGTCAACAAATTAATGGCCTCTCTCACATCTTGGCCCGACGCATTCGCTGGAGGAGCTGGAGCTGGTGCTGAGGCTCCAACGTGCTCCTCGGTAATAGGCACTGTCTGGGAGGACTGACATTGAGCCGCACTCTGGGACTCATCTTCCTCTACTACCGGTTACGGTGCTCTTTCAGCCCACTTTTCTGCCACCGTCTTGCCCTTTTGGGCTGCTGTAGCCTTTTTCTTTTTAGGCATCTCTGAAATACACAACACACGATTTAGGAACAAGAATTTATTACATCATAGCTCTATCGCACGATTCTTACGAAGAAAGAAGGTCATATATTCCTAAAATGTCCGCAGCTTCTTGTTTATAAGTGTGGCGCGCAACACACCCATAACCAAGACTCTACTAGACACGGCTCGTAGACACATCCTAGGACTGAACTGCTCTGATACCACTTTTGTCACGACCCGACTTGGGGGCCGCGACGAGCACCCGGTGCTACCCCACCCGGGCACCCCCTTATCGTACATAACATAACATCTAGGTGAGCCACATAATTATACATGCATTAACATTCATTCGTCAACTAGTCCCATCTGGACAACAACCCATTTATATCATCGTAGGAATTTATGCCACATCAATGTACATGGGCCCACGTGGCCGACAAAATGATATACAAAACATAGGCCAACAAGGCCAAACACATCTACCCACACACACACATATATCTACGAGCCTCTAAGAGTATAACATATCACATCAGCGGGACAGGACCCCGCTATGCCCATAATTATATACACAAAGAAAGAGTACCCAAAAGATATGGCTCCGAAGGAAATGGAGCTCTCTATGTAATCTCCAAATAGGCAGCTATGGATCAAGTCTGTCTCCCTGTGCACCTGCGGGCATGACGCAGCGTCCACAAACAAAAGGACGTCAGTACGGAGAATGTACTGAGTATGTAAAGCATGATCAACATCAATATAGAAGCATCATAGACAATATATGAAGTGGCACAGGAGGGAAGACAATAATATCATCATCATGGCACTTACCTGCCTTTCATAGGAACTTTCCATTTCTCATGCGTATTTCATAATAGTACACGTACCCTACTTGTGCTCATATTCCCATACATGTCCTTATTCGTATTCGTATACATAGTTTTCACATTCATATTCATATTATATACATAGCCATACACTTATATACATACATAGCGTGCCCGACCATAAGGTTCGGTGTTTCATACGTACTTAGCCAACCAAGGCTCAATGTTATTTCTACCTGGCCCTACCAAGGCTTTAGGGTTATCCGTACCATCTGCAGAGGTGTGCGCGCGTTACGTAATCGTATACATACTTTATACATAATCATATATATATATATATACATCCATATACATATTCTCTACCCGGCATTATAAGCTCGGGGTGTCATTATAGCCCTTCATAGGCACATGTGAATATAATAGGCCGTAGGCACCTTTAGCATCATTATTATTATTATCGCCATCACTATCATCATCATTATTGCTACATCCACATCTTAGGCTTACTCGTCATATGAGGATGTAGTACAATCGTCGTACATGTTAAGGATTGTGAGCATATGAGCTCGGAGTGCCAATCACTTGAATACAACATACTCATATAGAGGAATTAGAAATTTGGCCAAGAACCATGCCTTATGAAAGAATGGTTAGCCTTACATACCTTTTCGTCAGACTATTCTACACTTGCACGTTTCCGTCCAATGCTAGCGTCTATACCTTCATTAATATCATAACAATGGCCATTAGTCATTCACATCATCCACATTATCTAGATTTCTCAATTTGCTTCTAATTCTCCCGTATTTATGGTCAATGACCTCCAACTTCGTCCATTCGTCTAAAGTGTCGAGTTCATGATCTTAGTACCATTTATAATACATTCATATCGTAACACAACAACATTCATAATTCAATTCAAACTATTTCTCAAAATGTCACTATTCACCATTCATGACCTAGTTGACCACATTTCCTACAATCCATGTATTTTAATTCTCCAATACCTTAAACATCATGCAAAAATCATGAATCTTACCCTAGAAGTTGTAAGAACAAGCTTTGGTTGATAATACTCCTCTTTGAGCAAAACCCTAGTTTTTCTCCATTTGGATTTCTTGACTTGGATGATCCTTGATGATTCCCTTATCCTTGATTCACTTGTCTTAATGTTATTGATGGCTTATAATCCTTGAAAACTCATATAATAAATGTAGAGAGAAGTTTTAGAGAGAAGTGGTGTAATGTTGTAATGAAATAAAACAAGTGTTGGTCCCTTTATTTAATGACTTGTGAAATCTGTGCTGAGATGAATAGTGGTCGTCCATCGTGGTTTACGGCCCGTATTCCACTATACGGATCGTCCTCCATGGGCGTATTTAACCATTTCCAGAACCAGAAGCTGGGCTGCCTGCATGGTAGTTTACGACCATGGTTTACGGGCCGTAAATCACTTTACGGTCCATCCACCAGGTCGTATTTAACCATTTCCTCGGCTGGCAGAAAGTTGAAACCTTGCATGGCAGTTTACGACTGCCAGTTTACGGACCTATAGCAATTTACGGTCCGTATTTTGCAATACGACCACTGGGCAGTTGCAATTCTGCAACTTCCCATATTTCTTAGACTTCTCATTTTAATCACCCCCGTCCATGCACATGCATTGCTCACCTTGTATCTCATCTTAACTTAGCCAACTTCCTCGTCTCACATCGGATACTTTCAAAATCTCGCCTAAGGTCATCAAACGTCGTTTCTTGCTCATAGACATCATGCACTCATATTCATCATTAGTTCATCCACTTGCGTACCAACGGAAAATTTTCCGAGGTGTAACAATATGCCCTTACCTCAATTGTAGGACGTCTTTTGTCTTCACCTCATATTTCCATGATCACTACACCTCTTGCAACTCATTGGTCATATATGCCTTACCAATTCTTTTACCTCCAGTTATCTAATATCTTATAAACAGAATTCTTCATCGGATTATATTCTATACATATTTTCCCTGCACTTTCTTCTAGTACCCATATCTCAATCAGTCATACCATTTTCCTTTCAATATAATAATTTTTCATCACTTTACCAATAACTAGAGAGCTTAGTCCATTGTTTGTCATAATCCTTCAAATATCATTCTTCATTAACGCCGACCCGTTGGCTCCTTTCCCTAGGCGATTAATAATTCTACGAATTGTCGTCGCTATGTAATATGCATATCTCGAATGTACCCTCATCCGATTCTAGCATTCTATCAAAATAATAAATTTACCTTTCATTTAACTTAGTATTGAAATTCTGATGAACGTGGTCCTTGCCACGGTCCTACTCTGGAGTCTTGATCTGGTACAAATTGTTCTAGCAACAACTGAGGAAATTCTTCGTCTTGTTGTCCTTCCATCGGTTGTTCCTTAACATCCGTATTTTCTACAAACATACCAACTATGCTGATCCTTCTAGTATGGCCACCATTCTCATCCGAACCCAGTTCCATGGATACGATCAAACTTGGATTACTCGAATTTTCCATCTATAAACTCCTCGACTTCTCAGAAGGTCCTGAACTCTCCTCTGGTCTACTATAATACGAAGCTTGGGGATCAACTACCAGCATTGGCCCCCTCCGTCCTTGCTCAAGTATGGCCAAAGGTGAAACTGGTGACATCGGAGCTCTTCCTGGCTCCCCTATTCTTATCAAAGTCGACGATTCCTGTTGTGCTGATTCATCCTGAATCTCAAACGGGTCTGTCTCTATAGAAGACATAATCTCAGATGGGTCCGTCTCAATGGAGGGTACATCCTCACTTGGGTTTTCCACTAAAGAATAACTCACTTATCCTCCTGTCATCATTGTAATCCTTGAATCATCTGTAGTCCTTCCTGAAAAAGTCATCTTCAAACGGTAAAACAAACAAGGGTCAGGGTTGAAGATTTCACACCCTATGACTCAGCTTTACATCATGATCTAGAATACAATAAAGGGTAACCATCCTAAATGCCCTGAAACCTCATGTTTATAAGTGTGGCGTGCAACACACCTATAAACATGACTGCTAGACACAGCTTGTAGACAACCCTAGGGGAGAAACTGCTCTGATACAACATTTGTCACGACCCAAACTAGAGGGCCATACTCGCCAAGTACCACTAGACATACATTCGTAACATAACCATAAGCATAGGTGGGCCATTAGAGCCGCCATGAGATAACTTGCTGACTCATATAAGTAATAGACTGAAAATAGGATGAGTCTGAAAGGATATAACTACAAAAATAAGCTGGACATACTGTACGGGCTGACAAGGCTATGTAACATCTAACTGTATGTAACTGTCTACAAGCCTCTATGAAAGTACATGACATAACGTGGTCGGGACAGGCTCCCGCCATACCCATACAAATGCATATGTAACCATGTTGACTCGCAGAGCAACTCCAGGACAAGTGGAGTGCAACAACACTGTCTAATGAGATGACATCCTACTGGGAGATCCGCAACCTGTATATCAAGACCTGCGAGCATGAAATGCAGCGCCTCCAAAAAGGGACGTCAGTACAGACAAAGTACTGAGTACGTAAGTCATGAAAGTAATATGAAAGAGACATAAGAAAAAATAGGGTAAATGAGTGCAATATGTATGCCTGAATTGCCTATGTGAGTCAATGATATACATAAATATTGTGCATGAAAGCATGAGGTCATACATATATATGGGGAAGGGGATGGCGTTATATATATATATATATATATATACATACGTATATAACGTCTGTCAAGCCTCTGTGGGCATCCTATCGTATCATATCGGCCTCTGTGGGCATCATCATCGTTATCATCATATGACCAGCTGATCAGGTGGTAGTGCGTATATAATGCTGTCACCTTCCCCATACCCCATACATATATATAATACATAATATACGCGTATATATGCCTGAGGGGTCACAGGTTTGTATATATGTGTGTGTATATATATATATATATATATATATATATATATATAGTGTCACGACCCAGCCCCGTGGGCCGCGACTGGTGCCCTTCTGGGACACCCCAAACGAACTCACACCCAGATCATCGTAATCAGACTCGCCCAAACTCACGTACGTTATTCGAACTCAACATCGTAATCAGACATCTACCGAACACTTATCCTAAGCAGTCGCCCGTACAGATCAGACAAATCACAAATCAGAAAGGAGGCGGAATATACATCGCCAAATTTCACACACACACATCAGAAGGGTGGCGGAATGCACATCGCCCCCAAGTACATACACATACATACAAACTCAGAGGCCGACTTGGCCATAGCAGAGAACGCAAAACAGACTCACATGCAAACACACCGGACCCACGACCCACAAATCTGACTACAGGCCTCTAGACAAAACAGAACATAAGAACATAGGACGGGACAGGGCCCCGCTGTACCCACTCATCCAAATATACAGAATACAGACACAACAAAAGATATGTACCAAAAGTAGGCTCCGGATCAAAGGGGAGCTCTCCAACACAGCAGAATGAGTAGCCTAAACTGGAGGACCACCCAAACGAGCTTCTGTACCTGCGGGCATGAAACACAGCCCCCGAAGAAACGGGGGTCAGTACGGGAGAAGTACTGAGTATGTAAAGCAGAAGGTACAGAAATCACAAACACAGCTGGAGTCAGAAAGAACAAACACACCAACATCGTAAACAAAGCAAACCTGCGCGGGAGGCGAACGTACAAATGCAAATCAAATCATGTATAAGGTTTAGGAACGTGGTCACCCCCCCGACGCTGGTGCCACAACACATCATAACTCCAGAAGTTTTCAAATCTCCGTACAGTCTCCAGACACATCATATCACACACACATCATATCATCAGAACATATCAAATGCCATATCACATCATAACTCCATAAGCGGTAACCGGCCCTATGGCGAGGCCTCGGAAACCGTAACACATCATAACTCCCGAATATATTTTAGCGCGCACGATCACAAAGTCGGCCCGTGTACCGACGAACGAAATCACAGCAGACAGCACGAACAGAGTAGTGCAGAAACCATATGCATATCAAAAATAACTTGTCGGACTCAACCTATAGTTTACGTATAGGTATATACTGACGCCAGAAGGCTCGGAGCAGGAATCAGATTGATCAAAGTTTATGTGTAAAAGTTACGAAGTTCCAAACTGCCAAATTCTCAGGAAAAAGCGTTCATAAGTCATTTTCTGAAAATCTCACATCATTCAGAGGGGAAAACGTACATTAATGGCATAGGAAGTTTCAAACGCATCTTTGGTCATAAACAGACGGTCGCAGATTATAACGGACACAAACGGACCAAACAAACCGAATAAGGGGAGCCTCGGGGCTCGCGGGCCCGCCTCGGGTCAAATTGAGGCGGCGGACACAAATCACAGACTTTCGGCTCCATAGAGCCATCTACGAAATTTTTGAGGAGTTTCGGACACAACAGCACAAGTTATGGAGGTACGAACATTCTTTTAACCAAATGCGACAAAAAGGGTTCAATCGCGCTGAATGAATAGTGCTCGAACTTGAACTTCGATTTCCAAGAGTAGGATTATTCCCGAGGGGCCAATCTTAACCTAGTATGTCTAGGACATGCCAAAAGAATGATAGGTAGGCTTTACATACCTGGTTGGCGCCCTACGCTCCTCAAATCGCAATTCCCGTTTCGTCCAGAAACTGCAAATGGTCACTTTTACCAGTTACTATTCATGAGAATTAACATTTTAGTCTTTGGGCTATATTTGGCTACCGAAATTTCGGCAGCAATTCCCCTATAAATCTAACACCCCCGAGACTTAGCTCGGCTCAAAATACAACAACAACAACAGCCCAAACATCATTAAACCATACAACCCACAATCATACTACATTAACTTCAAAATTTCACTTTAATACATAAGTTGGCAAATTCTTGATTCAACTTCAAAATTCCAAATCTATTTCCACATTAGTCCATTCATTCACTCATTCCCAATTATTCAAACACACTACATACAAGTTCCAAACCACATACAAACATCCCCAAAGTTGACTACTTTCCAATTTTCATTCAAAACACCAAAAGTTACGACGAATGTTTTAACTTGCGTCGTTTCATTCCAAATTCGTTATCATCAACCATAAATCTTATTTAAGGTCTTTAGTGTCATAAATATACTATGTTATACACAAATATACCAAATGTATACGCTTTCCGATAACGTCCGAAATTATTTTCTAACACCAACTCAATTCTTTAATCAATCCTTTACAACATAAGGATCACAACAACACATTATTCAAACTAAACAAGATAAAATTCTTATGCCTTGCACCACATGGAACTCACGGCCAAACACACCCTTTTTACACACACACACCATGCACAAACACAACCTCATCCCACAATCTTCACACTAATCCAATCACTAACACATATATATCCATTTCATAACATTAAAACATAAAAATCTTACCTTTTTCTTGAATTTCCGACTTGTCGCAAACGTCGCTCTTTCTCCAAACTACTTGTATCACGTCGGAGAGCGTCTTGAGTACTCCACAACTATGTAAAACTTGGGATTTTTGGATCAACAATCAAGCTTGGAAATTTTTCTTTCTTTTTCTCTCTAGTGGCCGAAACCCCTCTTTCTTTGTGTTCTTGAATTTTTGATTAAATTCTTGATAATTCCAAGTGTGCTTGATATATATCCACTCATAGGTCATGTGCATAGCACATGACCTTAATGAAATGGGCTTGGGCTTGCCCCCCTTGGCCGGCCTCTTCAAGGACTTGGGCTTCAATTCCTTGTTGTCCAAACTTGGCCCAATTCGTGAAATGTCCCGTTTTGTAATTCCCGAAACTAATTTCTAAAATTCCAAATTTACCCTCGGCCTTCCCCGAGGTCTTGACATCAATGATTTCATAATCAACATGAGCATAGCAACTTGAATCAAATTATTTCCTCAACACACACAAGTCTTATTTATTTCTTGATTTCCCGTTATACGAAAATACGGGACATAACATTCTCCCCCCCTTAAGAACATTCGTCCTCGAATGTTGAATCGAACTCATGGGTGTCGTACTACTCCGGGAGGGTTCTCTTGATAGTTGTCCTTTATTGATTTCTCCGACATGGCTTCTTTACCAATACTAGGGTAGATTTTTCGCATCACCGATCCAAATGCCTTCATAATACATTTTCTCATATTCTACGTAATCACCGAACCATACGCCATATTCTTGTAACAGACGAACGCTTTCCAGACGTCATCGTCAATATCATCTTCTTTTCACACTCCTGAGTTTCCTTACCACATAGTCGTAATCTCACTTTACTTCATATCAGACACTTCATACCAAACAGATTCAGAACTAAAACCGGACGGATTCATAATCGGAGGCAGACATACTCAACTATGGCGGACGGATTCGTAGTCAACATCAAAGGTACGGAAGCATATCAGACACATCTGAGATCGGAGTCAGACGTACAAAGGCGTATCAGACGAATTTGTAAGCAGAATCAGACACACGAAGATATACTAAACAGATTCACGATCAAAGCCAGACGTACGGAATTATATCGAACAAATCCGAAATCAGAAGCAAATATACAGAATTGTTTCATACCGAACCGTGATCAGACAAACCAAAAGGTATCACACACACGCGGTCAAAATCAAACGCATCGAAGCATATCAGACGGATTTATATCCAGAGTCAGACCCACAGAGGTGTGCCAGACAGAAACAGACTCAGAATCAAACGCACAAAAGGTTCATCGGACAGGTACATGGTCGAACTCAGAATTACAGAGGCGTACTAGGTAGAGCCTCCTCGGAATCGGAAGTGCAGAAGCACCACAGATAGATTGTCAATTTAGGATCAAATCGTTCATATTAAGGCTCCAATAATTCATGGGAATTTCCTTTTTATTTGCAAACTCACTCATCCAGTCGTCACACAATTTACCTTGCGTCTTACGTATCGACTCCTTCAAAAATTCCAATTACTCACACTGCTTATCCTTTGTTTATCACAACATTAGTTTTCGGGGCTCGGCTCTTAGCCCTCATAGGCAGCAAATGAGAATCATACGCACACATACACATACATATACACATACACACGTTTACTCACACCTTACTGGCGAACATCTCTGACTATTGTTCAAATTCGTTCAATTTCCCAAGAGGTGTTGTACCCTTTCCTTTTTGCCCATTTAGTCCGCCTCGTTCCGCGCGACCCTCGAAAGGGCACTAATTACTTCACACACATCCTATTTGCCTTTGGTTACCCCAAGTTTTCATTTACCTTAATCATACTTACACTTGTGCAAAATTTTGCGTTACTTCCCAGGGGGTCACCCATCCCAGAATTGCTCTGGCTTGAGCACGCTTAACCCTGAAACTTTTACACATTTTGACGCGTTAGGGCTGATATAATTTCGCCAATTGCCCCGTACGACCTTTGTCATGTAATTTTAGGCCAAACGGGGTCTTAGCAAATTTTTCGGAAATTTTTCGTAGCGGGTCCCACTCTGACCCAAAGAGGTCGTTTGCTTTTCTGGTTGTGTGGTCTATCGTTCTAGCCTTCCAAATCCCATATATTTTCCTCCCACATGTACAGATAACTGCCTCGGATATTTTCATTAATTCGGATTCTTACCCTACCTTTACTGACACACACAAAAAGAATATCGCATAATACTGAGGTACAAACCTACCATTGCACAAATTCATTAAACAAAAGGGTTAGTAGTATACCTGGGTCTGTGTCTGGGGGTGCCTCTGGGTCCCGACGACCGGTCAAAGCATAGATGCGGTTCGAGGGACCGCTAGAATCTGAACCCCCACCACGGCCTCTACCGCGGCCCGCTGTTGCTGGCATACCTCGCCCCGCAGAGCGCGTGGCTGAAGGGGTAGATGACGAACCCGCAACAGATCTCATCGGCGGTGCTGCGCTACCGGAACCGCCTGCCCACGGACAATCCCGCATGATATGGCCCTGGCGGCCGCAAGCAAAACAGGCCCCTGTGGCCTTGAAGCACTCACCTGGGTGCGATCTTCCACAATACGAACACTGGGGTATGGGTGGCCTAGATTGACTGGGACCCCTGCTCGCCTGAGGACCTGGGGCTCTGGAACTCTGGTCTGCCCTGGACGGTCCTGCTCCATCAAACCTCTTACCAACAGACTGTGTGTCCCGGCCTGACGGAGGAAAGTACCCGCTGGACTGATACTGAGGCTGCCCGCCCCGAGAATCTCCGGAATACCCCGCTGACCTGGCCCTCTTGGGCCGTCTCCCATCATACTCTCGGCTGGGCCGATCTGCTCGGTGCCGGTTCTCCATCCCCTGGGCGTAGGCCTGTAAACGGGCAATGTCCATATCTGTCTGTAATGACACCGCCATACAGCCGTCAATCAGGTAACGATCCAACCCCATAACATATCTATGCATCCGATCTGTCATATCTGCCACCACGGCCGGGGCATATCGGGCCAGGGAATCAAACTCCAAATTATATTCACGAACGCTTCGACCCCTCTGTTGCAGATGCAAAAACCGATCAGCTCGCTCCCGTCGTAACTCTGGGGGCAGAAAGTGGCGGGTGAAAGCAGTCACAAACTGATCCCACATAGCTGGAGGAGCACCCTCACCCCGGGATAGCTCCCAAGTCTCATACCAATGCGCGGCAACATCCCGAAGTCTATGCGAGGCTAGCTCAACCGACTCGGTCTCTGAAGCCCTGACCAAGTCTAATGCACGCCGCATCCCCCGAATGAAGTCATGGGGGTCCTCGTCGGGCTTAGACCCGAAAAACTCTGGAGGGCCGCATAACAAGAACTCCCGAACTCTCAGGCTTTCCCGCCTGTCCTCATCATCATCGTCCCTCCGCCCGCGCCTGCGAGCCTGTCCGGCTACAATCGTGGTCAACAACTGTACAGCCTCCCTCAGGGTCCTATCCTCCGCCCCTGGCTGAGGAGCTGGAGTCTCAGGAGCGGGTACGCGGACCTCTGGAGCTGCTGAGGGTCCCGCTCCAGGCTGTACTAATGGGGGTGTAGCAGACCCCTCAGAATGAGGTGCAACCTCAGGCAGATCATAGACACGAGCCCGAGTAGCCCGTTGTGCCTGACTGGTCTCTCCCACCTTCGCCTTGCCCTTCTGGGCCGCCGTTGCCTTCTTCGGAGGCATCACTGCAAACACAACAACGGGTCAGGTCAGAATGACCCTAATAACACAGCTCTATCGCACGATCTAAGATTCCAAAGAAAGGGCAACACAACATCCTAGATGTCCTGTAGTTTCCTGTTTATAGATGTGGTGCACAACACATCGATAAACAAGACTCTACTAGACACGGCCTGTAGACATTCCGAGGACAAACCGCTCTGATACCACTTTTGTCACGACCCAGCCCCGTGGGCCGCGACTGGTGCCCTTCTGGGACACCCCAAACGAACTTACACCCAGATCATCGTAATCAGACTCGCCCAAACTCACGTACGTTATTCGAACTCAACATCGTAATCAGACATCTACCGAACACTTATCCTAAGCAGTCGCCCGTACAGATCAGACAAATCACAAATCAGAAAGGAGGCGGAATATACATCGCCAAATTTCACACACACACATCAGAAGGGTGGCGGAATGCACATCGCCCCCAAGTACATACACATACATACAAACTCAGAGGCCGACTTGGCCATAGCAGAGAACGCAAAACAGACTCACATGCAAACACACCGGACCCACGACCCACAAATCTGACTACAGGCCTCTAGACAAAACAGAACATAAGAACATAGGACGGGACAGGGCCCCGCTGTACCCACTCATCCAAATATACAGAATACAGACACAACAAAAGATATGTACCAAAAGTAGGCTCCGGATCAAAGGGGAGCTCTCCAACACAGCAGAATGAGTAGCCTAAACTGGAGGACCACCCAAACGAGCTTCTGTACCTGCGGGCATGAAACACAGCCCCCGAAGAAACGGGGGTCAGTATGGGAGAAGTACTGAGTATGTAAAGCAGAAGGTACAGAAATCACAAACACAGCTGGAGTCAGAAAGAACAAACACACCAACATCGTAAACAAAGCAAACCTGCGCGGGAGGCGAACGTACAAATGCAAATCAAATCATGTATAAGGTTTAGGAACGTGGTCACCCCCCCGACGCTGGTGCCACAACACATCATAACTCCAGAAGTTTTCAAATCTCCGTACAGTCTCCAGACACATCATATCACACACACATCATATCATCAGAACATATCAAATGCCATATCACATCATAACTCCATAAGCGGTAACCGGCCCTATGGCGAGGCCTCGGAAACCGTAACACATCATAACTCCCGAATATATTTTAGCGCGCACGATCACAAAGTCGGCCCGGGTACCGACGAATGAAATCACAGCAGACAGCACGAACAGAGTAGTGCAGAAACCATATGCATATCAAAAATAACTTGTCGGACTCAACCTATAGTTTACGTATAGGTATATACTGACGCCAGAAGGCTCGGAGCAGGAATCAGATTGATCAAAGTTTATGTGTAAAATTTACGAAGTTCCAAACTGCCAAATTCTCAGGAAAAAGCGTTCATAAGTCATTTTCCGAAAATATCACATCATTCAGAGGGGAAAACGTACATTAATGGCATAGGAAGTTTCAAACGCATCTTTGGTCATAAACAGACGGTCGCAGATTATAACGGACACAAACGGAACAAACAAACCGAATAAGGGGAGCCTCGGGGCTCGCGGGCCCGCCTCGGGTCAAATTGAGGCGGCGGACACAAATCACAGACTTTCGGCTCCATAGAGCCATCTACGAAATTTTCGAGGAGTTTCAGACACAACAGCACAAGTTATGGAGGTACGAACATTCTTTTAACCAAATGCGACAAAAAGGGTTCAATCGCGCTGAATGAATAGTGCTCGAACTTGAACTTCGATTTCCAAGAGTAGGATTATTCCCGAGGGGCCAATCTTAACCTAGTATGTCTAGGACATGCCAAAAGAATGATAGGTAGGCTTTACATACCTGGTTGGCGCCCTACGCTCCTCAAATCGCAATTCCCGTTTCGTCCAGAAACTGCAAATGGTCACTTTTACCAGTTACTATTCATGAGAATTAACATTTTAGTCTTTGGGCTATATTTGGCTACCGAAATTTCGGCAGCACTTCCCCTATAAATCTAACACCCCCGAGACTTAGCTCGGCTCAAAATACAACAACAACAACAGCCCAAACATCATTAAACCATACAACCCACAATCATACTACATTAACTTCAAAATTTCACTTTAATACATAAGTTGGCAAATTCTTGATTCAACTTCAAAATTCCAAATCTATTTCCACATTAGTCCATTCATTCACTCATTCCCAATTATTCAAACACACTACATACAAGTTCCAAGCCACATACAAACATCCCCAAAGTTCACTACTTTCCAATTTTCATTCAAAACACCAAAAGTTACGACGAATGTTTTAACTTGCGTCGTTTCATTCCAAATTCGTTATCATCAACCATAAATCTTATTTAAGGTCTTTAGTGTCATAAATATACTATGATATACACAAATATACCAAATGTATACGCTTTCCGATAACGTCCGAAATTATTTTCTAACACCAACTCAATTCTTTAATCAATCCTTTACAACATAAGGATCACAACAACACATTATTCAAACTAAACAAGATAAAATTCTTATGCCTTGCACCACATGGAACTCACGGCCAAACACACCCTTTTTACACACACACACCATGCACAAACACAACCTCATCCCACAATCTTCACACTAATCCAATCACTAACACATATATATCCATTTCATAACATTAAAACATAAAAATCTTACCTTTTTCTTGAATTTCCGACTTGTCGCAAACGTCGCTCTTTCTCCAAACTACTTGTATCACGTCGGAGAGCGTCTTGAGTACTCCACAACTATGTAAAACTTGGGATTTTTGGATCAACAATCAAGCTTGGAAATTTTTCTTTCTTTTTCTCTCTAGTGGCCGAAACCCCTCTTTCTTTGTGTTCTTGAATTTTTGATTAAATTCTTGATAATTCCAAGTGTGCTTGATATATATCCACTCATAGGTCATGTGCATAGCACATGACCTTAATGAAATGGGCTTGGGCTTGCCCCCCTTGGCCGGCCTCTTCAAGGACTTGGGCTTCAATTCCTTGTTGTCCAAACTTGGCCCAATTCGTGAAATGTCCCGTTTTGTAATTCCCGAAACTAATTTCTAAAATTCCAAATTTACCCTCGGCCTTCCCCGAGGTCTTGACATCAATGATTTCATAATCAACATGAGCATAGCAACTTGAATCAAATTATTTCCTCAACACACACAAGTCTTATTTATTTCTTGATTTCCCGTTATACGAAAATACGGGACATAACATATAGGTTGTTATACTTTCGAACATCATTATGGGATAGAATTTTTATCAACAAGTAACTCTAGAGATCATATTAGATCTAAAGAAAGACTTTTTGGCGATAACATTATAGAACATGAATCAAATGGATCATCCCTAACTTCTAAGAATAGAATCATTATGGATTAACGTTACGTGTATATTTTGTTCATAAGGATCATGCCAAAAGAAGGAAAGCGACAATCTTAACATACCTCATCCGTTTACCATTAGTACCCAACATTCGTCGTCCAATATGTTCCAATCTATAACAAGACATTTAGAGTCATGGTTATCCCTCGAAACTCTCTTAAGCCATACTTAAGCTAGTAGGTGTTCTATGTGAATTCGGGCAGCATTCCCTTTATAATATCGACTTCCTTCCAGGACCAATTTCAGCCCAAGGCAGTTATATAACATCAATAACAACTTATACACATGTTAATCCATCAAAACAGTTCCAAACGATCCCATAATCTCTACCAAAAATAGTCCGCAAGTATATCGCTCTTAGTTTCACTTTCTAGCTTCAAGTTTACATCTTTCCTCTTAATAATTCAGCCCATAAACTTATACATACATACAACAATACTAATAACATCTTATTCAAGTCATTTAATATGATTTCCATCAGAAACATCTTTCATAATCCACTTCAAACTAGTCCAAACACTAACGACTTAAATACAATATCCTATGACTTCTCCTCCATATTTTTCCTCATTTTAAGACTTGTTAAACCTTCAAAAAAACTCAAAACAAGAGATAGGATGAAGAGCATACCTTATATCTTGAAGAACTTCATATCACAGACTTACTTCAAGGTTAAGCTACTGATCTTAAGTTAGAAACAAGAACAACACCTTCCATGAGCTAGTTTGGGTGATTTGAGGCTTGATTTCACTTGTGGTATCTTGGGATGGATGGAGTGTTTTTAGGAGAGCATGAGAGCATCTTAGGGTTATATTTTATAGGATAAATGAGCTTTAAGTCATGGGAAAAAATTATATAACATTAATAAAGTTCCACCGCCTCAATTTCACGGTTCACTTTCAGAGACCGTGAATTATTTCATGGCCCGTGAAAGTGGCCGTGAAACCATTCCAGTGACTACCCACCATCTCCATCAATTCATGGTGGTTGCTACCTATTTTCATGACGGTGGAATATTCCACGGACCGCGAAACCAATTATGGAATTGCCTCCTTCCGATTTTCCGATGAAACGTATTCTTTCCAATTTGTTTGGCTTCCAACTCCTTCATCCTTTATGAAACATGTTGATGAACATATATCACTTCGAAATGTACCCGTAGGCTTCTTATACGACTTTCCAAAAGGTCCTCAATATGAGTTTATATCAATTGGATTATAACGAAACCTTAACGTATGAAGAGGGTGGAACACAACCCTACCATCTTCCATAGATCTTGGGAACTTCATAGCCCTTCCAGCTTATATCCATGATAAGTAAGGACATGGATGAGCCAAGCCAAAGAGAGAACGTCAGGACCCGACCAGGGGCCATGACGGGTACCCGGAGCTTACTACGGAGCACCACTCATCCTGCTAGCTATAACACTCAACATGTACAAACATAATCTCAAATTGATACTCACCATGAAATGACCACTAAACATTTCCCACAACATGTATATGTACATTAGCCCACGAGGCTTCGAAAATAACATACAAAATATACACTGAGAGGTCACATAGCATCTACAACCCACACGTATGCATCTACTAGCCTGTAACTGGAATACTAGAATCATAGTGACGGGACAGGACCCCGCCATGCCCCATATCTATACACAAAAGAATATACCAATAGGTTGCACCTCCGGAGTAGTGGGGTGCTCCTCTGATCTACTGAGTAAGCTCCTAAGCGTCTGCACCATCTCCCTATCTACCTGTGGGCATGAACACAATGTCCATAAAAGAAAGGACGTCAGTACGAACGATGTACTGAATATGTAAGGCATATATGATAACATAATAAGGAAATATATAAGGCATAGGAAGAAAAGATAACTGTAACTGCTTGCCTCTTGCGGCGAGATCATACATGCTCACTTTTACCTTAAAAACATACCACAAATACATGCATAAACTGTTTGAATCAATAACATCATTAGCCCGCGTCCAGGGTATTCATGTCATGCCGCCCACTAGTAGTGCTGCCTGTGCCATATAAACACGGTGTGGTAAGCCGCCCGCCTTAGTGGTGCTGCCCGGCCGTCTAGGCATGGTGTAATAATCATCATATACTTAGCATGAAGCATACATAAGAGCTCAAGGAAAAGCTATAACTCTATCGGAGTGACGTAAGATCGGTAACCTTCGATTATGTTATGGAATAATCGTGATCGTCATGTCTCACCTTGAAGGAACTAGCAACATGAGGTGAGACTAACAACAATGAACAATCATCAAGGAAAACATAGAATAAGATCACAAACCTCATAAAAGCATCAATTCATAAACTTTGGAATCTTTACAATTAGAACCATCAACCTCATCTTTATCGTAAAACACATCTCATCTCTATCTCATAAGGAGCTCTTAAGAACCTTTAACCTTCATCTTTTAGGATGAACGAAGATCATGGGAGTATAGAAAATAAATCATAATATAGGAGTCATGCCTTTGAAAGAAGGGGACTAGCCTTACATACCTTTACGTCTCCTTAACGACTAAGCGTTCTCCTTCCAAGCTCACAACTCTACATCAAGAGAATTCGTACAAGATTAGCTGATCGAAAACATACTTAAGCGTAAGATAAAGCGGCTAAGAGTTAATGGAATGTGGGCAGCATATCCTTCGTTTCAACGACTTTCCCCATATAATAACAACTCCCAAGACATCACAATCAATTAATTTCTTCAAGTTAAGCATTATCCAATTCTTACATTGCCCTTCCAATGTCACCCATAACCATAACTATGACATAACACCCTATTCATTCTCATATAATACTCCTTTAACATCGTTTGTATTGTTCACTACAAGATTGTACTCATAAATGTCAAGAACTATAATTCAAGTCAAGTTATTATTCAAGAATATCACTATTTCCATATCTACACTCCATACCCTTCTTCCTTCCATAATCCAAGTCTTTCAACCACTCAATATTCTTAATAACATGAATTGAACATAAAACTTACCTTTGATGGTGTAGGAATGGACTTTGGATGAAAGTACTTCACTTGGAGAAAACCCCACTTCAATACAAAGGACTTCTTAATCTCTACAAACCTTAGTGAGCATCCATACAATTGAGTTTTACTAATTCTTAGTGTTTAATCCTTGATTTCCCTTGGATATATGATAATATGGTGTAAGGAATATTCTAGAGCTTCCAAGACTTAGAGAGAAGTGAAATCTAAAAATTATGGACAAAGGTTGTCTATTTATAACTGAAACCAGAAAATTCCAGAGAGGCGGTTCGACGGCCGGGTCGACGGTCCCGTCGACATGTCGACGATCCATCGACTTGTCCCGTTGATTTGCGCCTACAGATTCCAGTTTGCAAAAACATGTTGACGGTGCACAGTGACAGTCCGTCGACACGTCGATAGTGACTGATGTCTGCAGAATTTTCTGAATCTGTTTACTTTGCCTCAGTTCAATTCGTTCGACTTCTAACCCTGTAATCTACCAAGAACACCTACTAATACATTTGTACCCGGGGTAAGATACTTCATATCCCCAAACTCGGGCACACGTCTCCATTCTTAAGGCATACTCATACCTAACTAGGGAATCATTGGTTCCATTATGGTGAAAACTGTCACGACTCGACTAGGGGCCATGACGGGTACCTGGGGCTAGCCACCAAGCACCACTCATTCCCTTACTTATCATACTCATTAATCGTTCTCTTATGAAATTCATACTCAAATCATAGAAAAATCATTATTCGTTTGGAAACATAATTACCTTTATGTAAGCATAAGCCTTTCGGCTATTAAAATAATACATACACAATAGCATCATCGTTAGACCATACTATACTACCCACACCTGCGTATCTACGAGCCTTTACTAGAGTGCTAGACATAGGGACAGGACAGGACCCCGTCATGCCCAAAATATACATACAAACGGATAATCAAAGGCACCTCCGGAACAATGGAGTGCTCTAAGGTCAGCAAATAGCTCCTACGAGTATAGATCAAGATCACCTCCCTGTCTACATGTGGGCATGAACACAGTGTCCAAAGAAAACGGACGTCAGTATGAACATTGTACTGAGTATGAGAGGCATAAGTAATAATAATACGTTAATGAGATAAAGGAAGCATCAAATAAGGAGCAACTGTAACTGACTGTCAATCATAAACGAAATAATACATGCTGGCTTACTTCATAATCATCATCATATCATGTATGCATAAATGTATAAGCTGCCCGACCATATAGGTACGGTGTGATAATCATTAGCCTGCGTCCAGGCCTCCCGCGTCCGGGGTAACATCTCATGCCGCCCACTAGTGTTGTCTGCCCATGCCATCTACATATGGTGTATACGCTGCCCGCCTTAGCGGTGTCTGCCCGGCCATATAGGCACGGTGTAATATCATCAACATGTACTCATCATAATGCATGCATAGAAACCCAAAGACAGCTATACTTTATCGGGGTGACATAAGGTCGTGAACCCCCGATTCCATTATGGAGCATTTATAAACATTCTGCCTCACCTAGAAGGAAATAGTATATAAGGTGAGTGTATACAATAAACAACATCATTAACCTTGTAGGAACATCATATCATGAACTCTAGAATCTTTAGACTTAAGCTCATCATCATCATTATTGGGCTCATAATATATCTCTTATCTCATATGGCTATTCATGAACATAGACTCTTAGTTTTTCGGAATGTAGAAGATTCATGGAGAGGAAGGAAAAATCATGCCATAGGATTCATGCCTTAGAAAGAAAGGACTAGCCTCACATACCTTATCGTTTAGCTACTCTATCGCTTGAACGTTCCTCTCCAATATTCAAGTTTCTACCTTCAAGAGAGTTCATACTCATATTAGATAATCTATAACATAAGCGTGTTTGAATTAAGGCTATAGAAACTTGAGAAACATCTCCTTTGTTTCTACTACTTTCCCCATGTCATATTTCAACTCCCAAGCGTCAATAATACATTCATAATATCATCATCAATGACTTTAGTCAAATTTATCATTTCCCAATTCCTACAATTTCCTCTCAAGGTCATCCATAACCATAATCATACTATAACGTTACATTCATTGTCATCTAATGTTTCTCTCATGCTCTTAACATCGTTCATAACGTAATTACAATCACAACATATCAATATTCATGATTCATATTAATCTACTATTCACAATTGCCACTAATCTCATCTTTTGTAATCCATTATCCATATTCTTCCATAATCCAAGTGTTTTAACTTTTCAATAACTTAAACAACATGGAATAATCATGAAACTCACCTTTGAATGCGTAGGAACGGGTTTTGGGTGGCAATACTTCACTTGAAGAAAACCCTAGCTTCAACTTCCAAGGGATTTCTTGACTCTACCAACTTCAAAGAGCTTCCTTGTACTCTATTCACTTGAATTTATGGTATTAACCTTTGATTTCCCCTTGTATTATTGAAAAAGATATGTATGGAATATTCTACAAGCTTGGAGAGAAGTGGAGAAGTGGAAAGAATGAGAAAATAAAGTGGGAACATGTATTTATAGTTGCAACTTAATCAGCCTGTCGGGCATTATACGGACCACTTATATGATCCGTATAACATTATACGGTTTGTATAAGTTTCCGTGGTTAACCACCATGGAAAACATTGTTGCTGTTGGGTTATACGGACTATTATACGGTCTATATAAAATTCCATGGTCCGTATAATGTGGTCGTGTAACTCACAGTTTTTCCAAAGTTGTCCTCGTCGTTTCGTTTGATCTTCAATCCTTACATAACCTTCTTAACACTTGTTTAGTACTTCATCAATGATCTAAACATCCCTATAACTCATCCTCAAGGCCTTACCAAACAATTCTTAACGCGATAATTTACGAAACCTTTCATGAACCCCACTTATACTCCACTTGCCCTTACTAATCCTTATTTTTGTCAATTCATATGACTTTAAAATCTTAACGTATGCATTCTAAGACCACTAAATATCCCTCGTATAGTCTTAAGAACTTCCCGTTATCCTTAATCTCACATTGGTTCATTCACTACACAACGACATGAAATTTCCAAGGTGTAACAAAAATGATGGGCGTAATAGAGAATCTCTTCCTCTCCGAGTGTCTCATAAAAAGGGAATGTGTGTTCCATGATCATTGATAGTGGGAGTTGTGCAAATGTGGCAAGTAACACAATGGTGGAGTTCTCGATGCTTCCAACATCCAAATATGCATCCGCTTACAAAATCGAATGGCTAAATGAATATGGGCAGTAGATGGTGAACTGGCAAGTAGTAATTAAGTTCAAAGTTGGGAATTACCAAGATGAGATTCTATGTGATGTGGTTCCCATAAAATCTTGTCACCTATTTATTGGAAGACCTTGGCAATATAATCATGCGACAAGGCATGATGGAAGGTCAATAGGTACTCATTGATACTAAATGGCCCCAAATACATTTTTACCCCCATGTATCCTTTACAAGTTAATGAGGTATATCAAGAAATGAGGGATTTCAAAGAGAAGGTCAAGGGTGAGGGAGAAGGTAGTGTGAAGTGAATGCCAAAGATGGGTAGGAGAAAAGAAAGGAGACCAAGGAAAAGAGTAAGATGACTCTCTTGACAAGTTTTAAGGAGATTAGGGAGGAGATGAGGAACAATGTTCGGTGATCCTTATTTTGCATAGGGACTACTCTTTACCCACTCATGAAATAAATTCCTCTTTGCCTAGTTCTATTTTTATCTCTTGCTGGATTATAAGGATGTGTTTCCCGCGGAGCTCCGAAAGGGTTTGCCACCCTTAGGGGAATTGAGCACCAAATTGACTTCGTTCTGGAATCACAACTACCCAATAAGGCATCTTATAGAAGCAACCCGGAGGACACCAAGGAACTTTAAAGTCAAGTTGAGGAACTCCTTCAAAAGGAAGTCGTGAGAGAAAGCACGAGCCTTTGTGCGGTTCTGGTAATTTTGGTTCTAAAGAAGGATGGGACATGGCAAATGTATGCTGATTGTCGGGCCATCAACAAGTTTACAGTAAAGTATTTCCACCCCATGCCCTATTAAGATGACATTTTGATGTGTTGAATGGATCATGCATATTTTCTAAAATTGATCTTAGGAGTGGTTACCATCAAATCTGTATGAATCCCAGAGATGAGTGGAAAACAACATTCAAGACAAAATTTGGTCCATATGAATGGTTGGTGATGCCTTTTGTTCTCACTAACGCTCCTAGTACTTTCATGCATTTGATGAATCATGTGATGAAACCTTTTATTAGCAAACTCGTCGTTGTTTACTTTGATGATATTTTTGTGTAAAGTAAGACCATGAATGAGGATGTTGATCATTTGAAATGTGTGTTTGATGTTCTCAGGCAAGAACAACTCTATGCCAATGTGGCAAAAATCTCTTTTTGTGTTGATGAAGTTATTTTCTTTGATTTTGTTGTGAGCTCAAGGGGCGTTGAGGTAGATGAATCCAAAATACACACTATTAAGAATTGGAAAACTCCTAAATATATCGGTGATGTGCGAAGCTTTCATGGATTGGCTAGTTTCTATAGGCGGTTTATTAAGGGATTTAGCACCATAGCCGCTTCCTTGACCGAGGTAATCCGAAAGGATAAACCTTTTTCTTGGGGTGAGGCGCAAGCGAAGGCCTTTGAGACTTTGAAAGATATGCTTAGCTCCGCACCATTGTTGCAATTACCCAATTTTGAGAAAATGTTTGAAATTGAATATGATACTAGCAAAGTAAGTATCGGTGGCATTCTTATGCAAGACCAAGAACCCATTGCCTATTTTAGTGAAAACCTTAAAGGTGCGTCTTTGAACTATTCCACCTATGATCTTGAATTGTATGGTTTGACTAGAGCATTGTGTAATTGGAAATGTTACTCGTGGCCCAAAGAGTTTGTCATTCAGACCGATCACGAGTCATTGAAACACATTAGGGCCCAAGGAACGTTGAACAAAAGGCATGCCAAATGGGTTGAATTTCTTGAAACTTTCCCTTATTTAATTCAATAAAAAAAGGGAAAAGAAAATGTGTATGTTTTGATTAATACTTTGTCTTCTAAATTGATGGGGTTTGAAAATAAAGACATTTTATCCCACAGACCAAATCTTTGCAAAAATCTTTCTAGATTGTGAAGAATGGAAAAGGGAAAGGTGACTTAAGGATAGATCTTCTACTCCTTCTTATAAATTTAACGGTTTCTTGTTTATGGACAAGAGACTCTGTGTGCCTATGAGCTCTTAAAGGGAAATTTTTCTGAGGGACGCACACAATGGGGGTTTAATGGGTCATTTTAGAATTGACAAAACTATGGGGATCCTTGAAGAAAAATTTCATTGGCCTAAAATGCGTAATAATGTTGCTAAAATTTGTGGTCAATGTGTTGAATGTAGAAGTGCTAGATCTAAGCTCCTTCCCCATGGATGTTATACCCCTCCCCCCATCCCTCAAAGTCATTGGCTTGACATTTCTATGGATTTTGTGTTGGGTTTTCCAAGGACTAAAAAAGATAGGCATTTTTGTTGCTGTTGACCGATTCTCAAAGATGGCTCATTTTATTGTGTGTCATAAATGTGATGAAGCCTCGTATGTTTCATCTTTGTTTGTTGAGAATGTAGTCAAATTGCATGGTATTTCCAAGGCCATTGTTTGTCATCGGGACTCTAAGTTCCTTAGCCACTTTTGGAAGGAATTGTGGGGGCGACTTGGAACAAGAATGTTGTTTTCTACTTCTTGTCACCCCCAAACCGATGGCCAAATAGAAGTTGTGGATATGACTTTGGGTTCTTTGTTTAGGGCCATGATCAAAGGAAATTTAACGTATTGGGAAGATCAATTTCCTTTAGTTGAATTTTCATATAATCAAGTCATTCATAGTACTATTGGCATGTCTCCATTTGAGTTTGTTTATGGTTTTAACCGACTAACCCCTCTAGATCTCACATTTTGTCTCAAATGTTGTTTTGTGTTTAGATGGAAACAAAAGGGCCGAATTCATGAAGAAATTGAATGAGAAGGTGAGACTTCACTTTAAAAAGAAGAATCAAGACATGGTCAAAAGGGCAAACAAGGGGTGAAAGAGAGTTGTGCTTGAACCAAGAGATTGGGTTTGGTTGTACTTCTGGAAGGGAAGGTTCCCAAACAAGAGGAAGACCAAGTTGATTCCAAGGGAATATGGTCCGTTTGAAGTACTTGAGAGGCTCAATGACAATGCATACAAAATAGATCTCCCTCCGGAATATCAAGTCACAATACCTTCAACGTTTGTGATCTTTCTCCTTTTGATGTTCGTGATGGAGATTCCTTAAATTTGAGGACAAATTCTCTTCAAGAAGGGGAGAATGATCAATCCAAGTTGAATCAAGGTCGTTTACGAGGAGCCAAACCTGAGACCTTCAAGCTTTACAAGGGATGTTCATAAAGATGGATGTGCTTGAGGATGCCTTCCTAGGGGTCCCAAGTGCTGATGCTTACGTGGAAAAATGAAGTAGCGAAGGAAGGTGAAGAAGACACCACTCGCGAGATTCAGGCGGGCCCTGCGAGCCGCACCTGAGCCGCAGAGGATGACAGACAACCGACTTTGGTTATTTTTGCAAAAATGGAAAGTGTAAATTTTGGGCCTTCTTTGTAATAATCTATCCTAAACTATACATAGCTAGCTTAGGTCATTTAACTCTTTAGATTATGTTGAATATTGTTGTTATTCTCTTGAGATAGTTTTAGTGCTTGTTGAAGCCATTGATTGAACCTTTATTTAGAAAAGTGAATTGCTTGGGAGTCTAATTCCCTTGAGGTTTATCTTATGGTTTAGGTGCTTGTTTAGATTCCATAGTTGAAGGTATTGATTTTAATACAGCCTATGCTTGCATTTTTTCCCATTCTTGTGTCTATCTAGCTATCTTTTAATTTCTTATTGTTTATTTCTTTCCGCATTTGATATTGTATCACTCGGTGTAGTATTTATTTCAATGTTCAAACTTCACCAAATTTTAGTATTACCTATGTTAGCTAATTGCACAAACAACTTTGTCAGTCGTTGTTGCTTGAAAAATGCTTATTCAGTACTATACTTGTTGGTAACTTTTTTGTGCTTGGTTTGAAATTTTTTCCGTAATGGTTAAACTAATAATCAAACCATTAACTATCAATAACCGATTAACCAATAAATAATATCTTAATGTTTTATTATGTCTACAAATCGATAATTAACAAATCAAACTGTTGGAGGTAATGGTATTTCAGAGAAGAGCACTAAGTTGAAGACGATGATGTTCTGTTACACCTTGGAAAATTTTTCGTTCATTCACAGTGAATAGACTGACAAAGGGCATGATGCATACGATGTTTTGATAAGTAAGAAATAATATTTGATGATTCTAAATGAGATTTCAAAGACATGTGAGGTAGGAGACGAAAGTTGTTAAGGCAAGCAAGGTATATGTTGTGTGTCGGGAAAGAATTACGAATATCGAATTAATGATGGCTTAATGACATTTTGGAGAAGAGTTATAATGTCCCTTATATTGGTAATGAAGTGTTAAGAAAGTGTCAAGAAGGTTCCATAAGGATTGGAGATCAAACAAAACGACAAGGACAACTTCGGAAAAACTGTGAGTTACACGACCACCTTATACGGACCGTGGAATTTTATACGGACCATATAAGGGTCCGTATAACCCAAAAGAAACTATTTGTTCCATGGTGGTGAACCACAGACACTTATACGGCCCGTGACATGTTATACAGACCGTATAAGTGGTCCGTATAAGTCCCGACGGGCTGAGTTATTCCAAGTATTTAAATGTGATCCCACTCCATTTTATTCATTCTCCTAACTTCACCACTTCTCTCCAAGCTTCTAGAGGGTTCCACACACACTTCATATACAAGAATACAAAGGAAAACAAAGATCAATACCAGGAATTCAAGTGAATCAAGTGCAAGAAGCTCACTAGGGTTCCTCCAAGTCAAGAATTCTCTTAGGAGTAAGGTTAGGGTTTTCTCGAGGTAAAGTATTCCCAACTAAAACCCTATCCTATGCATTAAAAGGTGAGTTTCATGATTATTCCATGTTGTTCAAGGTAAGGAAAAGTTGAAACACTTGGATTATGGAATAAAATGGAAAATGGATTACAAAAGATAAGATTAGTAGCAATTGTGAATAGTAGACTAATATGAATCATGAATCTTGATATGTTGAGGTTCTAATCACATTATGAATGATGTTAGGAGTATGGGAGAAACATTAGATGAGAATGAATGTAACGTTGTAGTATGATTATGACTATGGATGACCATGAGAGTAAATTGTAGGAATTGAATAATGATGATGATATTATGAATGTTATTATTGACGTTGGGAGTTGAAATATGATATGGGGAAAGTAGTAGAAACAAAGGAAATGCTGCCAAATTTTCCCTAGAAATGGTAACACGTTCTTATAATCGTTTAACTAATGTTAGTATGAACTGCCTTGAAGGTAAGGACGCGAGCATTGAAGGAGAACGATCAAGCGGTAGAATAGCTAAAGGAAAAGGTATGTAAGGCTAGTCCCTTCTTTCTAAGGCATGAATCCTATGATATGATATGATATTCCTTCTTCATGATTTTCCTACGTATCGAAAACTATGAGTCTACGATCATAAAGAACTTCATACAAGATAAATAAAAGAGACACGTTACGAGCATGACAACATTGATGATAAATCTAATTCTAGGAGTCCCTAAGCTCATGAATGACACTCCTACGAAGATGGCGATCCTTATACGATTCTTATGATGTTATTTCCCCTACCTCTCCCTGACTTTCTTACATTCCGGGAACTATGAGTTAACACTGATAGAGATCTTCATATAAGATAAGATGAGGAATGTGTCATGTATGTGATAGTAATGACGATAAGCTGAAGCCTAGAGATTCTAAAGCAAGGAACGATGTCTATGAAGCTAATGATCCTTACGTAACTTCTAGGATATTATGTTCCCTACATTTCCATGGCCTCCTTATATTCCAGAACTAAGAGCCTATGATCATAAATAGCCACGTGAGATAAAGATAAGAGACATGATATGAGCACAATAATGAAGATGATAAGCTTAAGTCTAAAGATTCTAGAGTCCATGGTATAATGTTTCTACAAAGCTAACGGCGTTAACTATGATCTATTGGTGTTGCTTGTTGTATACACTTACCTTATATACTAATTCCTTCAAGGTGAGGCATAATAACTATGAATGCTCCATAATGGAATTAGGGGTTCTTGACCTTATGTCACCCCGATATTGTTAAAGATCGTCTATAAGCTCTAATGCACGTCCTACGATCAATGTCTCGACTAGTCACGAGTCTATGTTCATAGAGGATTTCATATGAGATAAAGGCAAGAGATATGCCACAAATGCGAGGATGGTAATGATGAGCCTAAATCTAGAGATTATAAAGTCTATTATACGATATTTATACGAAGTTAATGTTACGAATATGATATGATTTTCATAGATTGTTTGTTAAATTCAAATATATGCTTTAATGAAATATTACGATAAGCTTGTGAGATGTATGTGATGGCAATGATGATGATATGACATACCGAACCTCGTTATGATGTATGTGATATTGTCGAGCCACTACGTGGCCGAATATGGAAGATATGTATGTGATATTGTCGAGCCACTACGTTGCCGAATATGGATACTGTCGAACCACTACGTGGCCGAATACGAATATTGTCGAGCCACTACGTGGCCGAATACGGATAATGTTTTATGTGTATGAGCAGATACGGTACTACGATAATGAATTATATGACATGATGATGTATACGCCATGATGATTCATGTACGGTGATTATGTATATGTAATATATGTATGAAATGTATTCATCCTTAAAGGTCATGCAGGTCTCGCCTTTACCTTATGACTTATGCTTTCTCTATCATGTTTATTTCTTTTATGCCTTACATACTCAGTACAATATTCGTACTGACATCCGTTTTCTTTGGACGTTGTGTTCATGCCCACAGGTAGACAGGGAGGCGACCCAGATTCATAGAAGCCGATAAGCAGACTTTTGAGAGCACTCCATTATTCCGGAGGTGCCACTGATTTACTATTGTGTATGTACATATATGTTTTGGGCACGACGGGGTCCTGTCCTATCCATATGTCCAGTACTCTAGTAGAGGCTCGTAGATACGTATGTGTGGGTAGTATAGTGTCACGATATCATTATTGTACGTATATTCTTTTGATAGCCAAAGGGCTTATGTTTATAAATGTAATTATGTTTCCAAATGAAAAATGGTTTTCCCTATGATTGAGTATTATGTTAAGGAATGTACGCTTAATGAGCATGATAAGTAATAGAATGAGTGGTGCTTGGTGGTTAGCCCTGGGTACCCGTCATGGCCCCTATTAGGGTCGTGATAAAAGTGGTATCAGAGCAGTTCAGTCCTAGGAAGTGTCTACGAGCCGTGTCTAGTAGTGTCTTATTTATGGTGTGTTGCGCGCCACATCTATAAACAGGAGGCTACAGGGCATTTAGGATGGTTACTCTTCTTTTATCTCAAAGATCGTGCGATAGAGCTAAGCCATAGGAAATGAGATTCCTTATACTAACCCTTGATTTCAGCAGAAGAACGGTATTGACCGAAGAAAGTGATTGATGATGTTGAAGTTACAGAGCTAAGTCACTTTGTTGAGACCACCTTATCAGGGTACTGTCACGACCCGACTAGGGGCCGCGACGAGCACCCGGTGCTATCCCACCCAAGCACCCCTTATTATACACTTATACTTACGTCTAGGTGAGCCATATAATAAAACATATATTTCTATTCGTCCATCATGCTAGTCCCATTGGAAAATATCTTTATATCATCATAGGCATCCATGCCGTATCAATGTATATAAGCCGACAAGGCTAAACAAAATGATATACAAAATACAGGCCGACAAGGCCAAACATATCTAACCATATACACATGTTTACGAGCCTCTAAGAAGAGTATAACATATCACATAGGCGAGACAGGACCCCGCTATGCCCATAATTATGTACACAAAAGATTAAGTACCCAAAAGCTATAGCTCCGAATGAAATGGAGCTCTACTATGTAGTCTCTAAGAATGTCGCTATGGATCAAGTCTGTCTCCCTGGGCACCTGCGGGCAAGACGCAGCGTCCACAAACAAAAGGACGTCAATACGAAGAATGTACTGAGTATGTAAAGTGTGATCAATATCAATATAGAAGCATAATAAGCAACATAAGAAATAGCATAAGATGGGGCATAGTGGAATCATCGTCATAAGCACGTACTTGCCTTACATAGGAACTTTCCTTTTCGAGTGCGTGATTATGTACATACATCCGTATCCATATCCATATTCATATCCGTACTCATTTACGTATCCTTATTCACATTCATATCATGTACATATTCTTATTCGTAATCATATCATATTCGTATTCATACTCATATCTACATCATATGCCTACCCATAGCATATACATATTCATATCAGACACATATCATTTACATAGCATACCCGACCACGCAGGTTCGGTGTTTCTCGTACCCGACCATAGCTAGGTGCGGTGATCATACATACCTGGCTAACCAAGGCTCAGTGTTACACATACCTGGCCCTACCAAGGCTCAGTGTTATCCGTACCCAACTGCAGTGGTGCGCGCGTGTTACATAAACATACATACATATTCTATCCGGCCTTATAAGCTTGGGGTTCCATAATCATCATACATACATACATACACATAATAGCTTATGAGCATCTTTACTATTATCATCACTATCATCATCGTCATCGTCATCGTCATCGCTATTACCATTATAGTCGTCATCAATATCATTATCACTATTATCGTCATTCATTACATCTATCTTTATAGGCTTACTCGTCATATGAGGAACTTAGTACAATCGTAGCATATCAAGAATCGTGAGCTTACTAGCTCGGAAGATCGAATCATTCGAAAGACATCATAGACTTATGGAAGATTAGATGTTTGGCCAAAAAACCATGCCTTATGAAAGAAGGGTTAGCCTTACATACTTTTCCGTTCAACAATTCTACACTTGCACGTTCTCCTTCAACGCTCGCGTTTCTACCTTCATTAAAGTCATACTATCATTAGAAATCGATAGCTAGCATACATGACTAAAACTAGAGAAAATCTGGCAGCATCTCCTTTATTTATACGACATTCCTCGATAGCGTATATCAACTCCCAAACGTCAATAATACATTCACAATACTATAACAATAGTCATTATTCATCAACATTACCCACATTTCTCAATTTACTTTCAATCACCCATATCCATGGTCATAACACACGACTACGTTCATTCACATACATTGCCTATCCCATGTTCTTAACATCATTTATAACATGGTTATATCACAACACATCAAGAATCATGACTCAATTTAAGCTATTACTCAAAATGGCACTATTCCACGTTCATGACCCATTTTTCTATACCCTTCTACAATCCAAGTATTTCAACTCTCAAATACCTTAAACAACGTATAAATATCATAAATCTTACCTTGGATGTTGTAGGAACAAGCCTTGGTTGGTAATACTTCACTTGAGCGAAAACCCTAGTTCATCTCCAATGAGATTTCTTGACTTGAATGATCTTTAATGGGTTTTCTTACACTTGATTCACTTGGTTTATGTTGTTGATCACTATTAACTCTTGAATCCTTGTGTAATAAATGTAGAGAGATGTTTTAGAGAGAAGGGGTGTGATATGGAAGTTAAAAGAAATAAGACTTGAATCCTTTATTTAATCAACAAAACTGTCCCTCACCCGATATACGAACCAACATACGGTCTGTACATTTTATACGGGTCGTATGTTTGGTCCAAAAAGGCATGACATTATGGGCTGATTATACGGTCCCTACGTATGGACCGTATAATTTATATGGCTAGTATGTTTGACCGTATAATCCCCAGTGATTCCGAAGCTCGTTTCGTCGACTCGTTTGATCTCCAATCCTTGTGGAACCATATTATCACTTGCTTAACACTTCAATACAATTCTAAGGGATGTTATCACTCTTCTCCAAGACATCATTAAGTCCTCATTAACTCGTTACTCGTAATTCCTTTCCGATACCTATCGTATGCCTTGCCTTCCCTTGACAACTTTCTCGTCTAACATCGGATGTCTTTGAAATCTTACTTAGGGTCATCAAATGTCATTATTTACCTATTGAAATACCATACACTTCGTGCTCTTCATTAGCCCATTCGATGTACATCAATGGGAAGTTTTCCGAGGTGTAACATTCTTCCCCCCTTAAGAACATTCGTCCTCGAATGTTAAGCACTCGGGGATTCTACGAAAATTTCGCCAGAGTTTCCCCTATAATATGGTACTACCATCCTGTCACAACAACTCACAATAACAATGCCACACAGGGCCACAACATAATAGCAATAGAATTTGGTCACACACGATCAAAAAGCATAAAAGAAAAACATACGTACCTTATGATCTTGACGTCTCATCTTGGATCTCTTCCAAGGGATGAAATAAATGGTGGGTATCTGGATTGCATAATTTCTTCCGCTTCCCGTGTCATTTCTTCTCGTTTACTGCTTCTCCATAAAACCTTAACTGAGGCCACTTCTTTGTTTCTAAGCCTCCGTACTTGCCTATCTAGTATAGCAATGGGTACCTCTTCATAAGTCAATTTCTCTGTCACTTGTACATCATTTATTGGTACGATCCTAGTAGGATATCCAACACATTTTCGAAGCATCCATACATGGAAAACTGGATGGACTGACTCCAAATCCGGAGGTAGATCTAATTCATAGGCCACTTTGCCTACTTTGCGCACAATCTAATAAGGTCCAATGTACCGGGGACTAAGCTTCCCCTTTTTGCAATATCTCATTACACCCTTCATTGGTGACACCTTCAAGAATACCCAATCTTTCACTTGGAACTCTAAGTCTCTTCGACGATTATCCGCATAGGACTTTTGACGACTTTGGGCTGCTAACAACCTATCTTGTATGAGTTTAACTTTCTCTATGGCTTGCTGGACCAAGTCTGGCCCTATCAATTTAGTCTCTCCTACCTCGAACCACCCAATTGGGGATCTACACTTTCGCCCATATAACGCTTCATACGGTGCCATTTGAATGATAGAATGATAACTATTATTATAAGCAAATTCAATGAGTGGCAAGTGATCATCCTAATTTCCTCCAAAATCTATCATACATGCCTGCAACATATCTTCAAGTGTTTGAATGGTACGCTCAGCTTGTCCATCAGTCTGCGGGTGAAATGCCGTGCTAAGGCTCACTTGGATCCCTAAACCCTTTTGAAAGGATTTCCAAAAATTGGCTATAAACTGAGTCCCTCTATCAGAGATAATAGATGCTGGAACACCATGGAGTCGCACTATCTCTTTAACATAAATCCTTGCATAATCTTCCGCCACATATGTCGTTCTGACTGGTAAGAAATGAGCTGACTTTGCGAGTCTATCCACAATCACCCATATGGAATCATACTTACGTCGAGAACGGGGTAAGCCTGTAATGAAGTCCATATTAATTACTTCCCACTTCCAAGTTGGAATTTCTATAACCTGCAACAATCCGCTTGGCTTTTGGTGCTCGATTTTCACTTGTTGACAGTTGGGACATTGAGCTACAAATTCCGCTATGTCCTTCTTCATCCCATTCCTCCAATATACAGACTTAAGATCACGATACATCTTCGTTACTCTGGGGTGGATAGAATAACGGGAACAATGAGCTTCCCTCAATATTTGGTGGCGTAAACCAGTCACATTGGGAACACATAATCTGCCTCGACATCGGAGAACTCCGTCTCCTGCAATCTCAAAAGATGACTCCCCTTTCTGAGGGAGTGTATCTCTGTGATACATTAGCATGGAATCGTCGTATTGCCACTTTTTTTACTTCCGCTACTAGCGACGAGACTGTTGAATTCTAAATAGTAGTTCCCCTGCTACCTGAGTCCACTACTCGAACTCCTATGCTAGCTAACTGCTGGAGCTCCCGAGCCATTTCTCTTTTCTCTGGCTGAACATCACACAAACTTCCCTTAGATCTTCGGCTAAGAGCATCAGCTATAACATTTACCTTTCCGGGGTGATATAAGATATCAACATCGTAATCCTTTAGAAGTTCCAACCATCGTCGTTGCCGCAAATTCAACTCTTTCTGCTTGAAGATTTACTGAAGACTCTTATGATCTGTATAAATATCCACATGGACACCATATAAATAATGTCTCCATATCTTTAATGCATGAACCACTGCAGCCAATTCTACATCATGGGTCGGATAATTCTGCTCATATTTCCGTAATTGCCGTGAAGCATACGCAATTACTTTACCATGTTGCATCAACACACAACCTAGCCCAACGACTGAAGCATCGCAATAAACAACATATCCTTCCAATCCTTCTAGAAGTGTCAGGACTGGGGTAGAAGTCAATCTACGTTTTAACTCTTGGAAACTACGTTCACAAGTATCTGTCCATTGAAACTTTGCCAATTTCTGGGTCAACTTTGTGAGTGGTGCAGAAATAGAAGAAAAACCTTCAACAAATCTCCTGTAATAACCTGCTAAGCCCAGAAAGCTACGAACCTCTGTAGGATTTGTGGGCCTTGACCAAGTCTTCACGGCCTCAATCATTTGACTATCCACTCGAATACCATCGGCTGCAACAATATGCCCCAGAAATGTAACTGAGTTCAACCAAAACTCACATTTGGGAAACTTTGCAAACAACTCTCGAGTTCGAAGAACTCTAAGGACAGTACGTAAATGATCCGCATGCTCGTCCTCGGATCCAGAATATACTAAGATATCGTCAATAAATACGATCACAAATAAATCCAGGAAGGGTCTGAACACATTGTTCATCAAATCCATAAATGTTGTCGGTGCATTAGTTAGCCCAAATGACATTACCCGGAACTCAAAATGACCATATCTTGTTCTGAAAGCTGTCTTAGGGATATCTTTCTCCCTAACTCTCATTTGATGATACCCGGATCTCAAATCGATCTTTGAAAACCATTTGACACCTTGTAATTGATCAAATAAGTCATAAATCCTCGAAAGAAGATATTTGTTCATAATCGTCACCTTATTCAATTGCTGATAGTCAATGCACATTCTCAAGAAGCCATCTTTATTTCGGACAAACAATACGGGTGCTCCCCACGGGGACGAACTAGGTCTAATAAAGCCTTTCTCAAACAAGTCTTTCAATTGCTCCTTTAACTCCTTCAATTCTGCGGGAGCCATTCTATAAGGAGGAATAGATAGAGGCTTAGTGTCCGGCAATACATCAATAGCAAAATCAATCTCCCACTCGGGAGGAAGGCCTGGAAGCTCTTTCGGGAACACATCCGAAAATTTATTCACCACGGGAACTGACTGAAGAGTTGGCAATTCGACTTCTACATCTTGAACCTGAACTAGATGATAAATACACCCTTTTGTGATCATTTTCCTTGCCTGTAGATGGGAAATAAACCTACCTTTTGGTGACGCAGTATTCCCTTTCCATTCTAAAACTGGTTCTCCCAAAAATTGAAAATGAACCATTTTCATTCTACAATCAACATTGGCATAGCAAGAAGCCAACCAATCCATGCCCATAATAACATCAAAGTCTACCATCTTTAGCTCATGCAAGTCAACTATAGTAGAGCGGTCACAAATCACAACTATACAGTTTTTATATACCCGGTTAGCTATTACCGATTCACCAAATGGGTGTAGACACCTCAAAAGATTTGATCGACTCCGGTTCGACTGTAAATCGACCCGCAACATACGGAGTAACATATGACAATGTGGAACCCGGATCAATCAAAGCATATACATCATGAAAGAATACCGATAATATACATGTGACCACGTCGTGAGAAGACTCAAGATCTTAGCGTCCAGCCAAAGCATAAACACGGTGCTGAGGACCGCTAGAACTGGGGACTCTCCCTCTGCCTCTACCATGGCCAACTGGCGCATGTGAACCTAGACCCATAGGGCGTACAAATGCTAAAGATCCAGCTACCGACCCTGAAGGCTGGATCCTACCTCTGCCATGAATCGAGGGGCAATCACGCATAATATGGCCTGGTCGACCACATGAATAACAAGCCATTAAACCCTATCGGCATTGACCCCAATGTAACTTCCCACACTGGGAACATCGTGGTACGGGTGGCCTCGCCTGACCAGAATCACCTCTGAACTGAGACCCCAAAAAACTCTGACTCAGCCCGTAACGAGTAGATCTATCAAATCTCTGGCTTGAAAATCGTGGAGGTGCACTGGCCATATAATAGCCTGAATGCCTAGAAAACTGCTGCCTGTGCCCACCTCTGAACTCACTCATCGGACCCGAAAATCTGGCCCTTTTGCTGTGTCCCCTATCATGCTCACGTTCACTTCTCTGCTGTTGGAGACTTTCTTTTAAATTCTGAGCTTGGGCCTGAATGTGTGCAATATTCATATTGTCCTGAAGGGACACAGTCAAGCACCTATCCATCAAATGTGGCCCTAGGCCCTTCACAAATCGGTGTACCCGGTCACCCATATCCGCTACCATGGTTGAA